>NC_133659.1:196291601-196591601 GCF_037893015.1 Macrotis lagotis
CCTCCTATTTTCAATGACCCTGAACAAGGCAGGTCTTGAGAGCCAAACCAGTTGGGATCCAGGAGCTCAGTTGGGATCCCCCTCCCAAGTTATGTCATTTCTCCACTCTACCCTCACCCCCTACTCCAAACCAGAGATGAGGGAGCTGGAAAATGGGAGAACTACCTGTTGCCTTGGACAGAATTCAGAACTAAACTTCAACCAATTTCCCCAAAGCAAAGGAATGAGCAGATGGGAACTTTAGAAAAACTGATGGAGGTTAGAAGAAGGGATAGGAGCCAGATCCTACCTTTTTTTCCTGTAATTTCCCTGAGCAAAATGGGACATGCCAGATGGCCCTCTGGGAAGAACTTAAATCTAAGTGGCTTGGATCAAGATAAGAAAAGTGACATGCTTATTTCAACTTCATTCAGCCTTTAGAAGGAGGTGGCATAAGGTTAAATTTCCATGAACTCAAACCCGGGGCTTCTGGCTTTGTCTGAGAGGAGGCTAGTGGGGTCTATTCATTGAGGCATCAATGAGGGAAGACATAGAAAGCCAAGACTTAGGGTATACATCCTATGCCTGCCACTTGGGTGGGATAGTACTGGACCTATGATTTCATTCATGAAGGGAATCTTCAAAGGCAGATAGTCACCTTTTCCCTGCAAAGTTATTTTTTAGGGGGTTATCTTGAGGCACTGGGAAGTTGTCTACGGTCATAAACAAGTATGTGTCTGAGATGAGACTTGAACTTATGTCTCTGGCTACCAAGGACAGCACTCTCTCCATTCTGTCCTGATGTCCCAGATGTTTTCTACCCAATAATGATGATGACACGTTTATAGAGCACTCTAAGTGTTCTACATACATTATTTCATTCAACCTCCCAGCTGCAAAGTGAAGATAAAAATAGAACCTACCTCACAAGATTGTTGGGAGATGTATGAGATAATGTGAGGTACTGCTATAAGTCAGCTGTTATTATTAGAAGGCAAAGGGGGCTTAGAGAACAGGAAACAGGCAAAGGAGCCAGAAGTCCCCTTCTAACCCTGTTGGCTATGCGACCCTGTGTAAAATCATTTCATTGCTCAGGGGTACTCCTACACCATAAGTTGGAATTACATCCTTAGAGAAGCTTTGAAGCAGTGCATGCACGTGGATAGAGCCCTTTGTGTGAGTCTGGACAAGTCACTTAACCCTGTGTACCTCAGTTTCCTCATTTGTAAAATGAACTAGAGAAGGCAGCGGCAAACCACACCAATAACTAGGCTACGAAAATATCAAATGGGGTCACAAAGAGTTGGAGATGACTGAGCAACATCCTTACGTGTGGACAAATGACATCAGAGGTGGCGTTCTTATGTGCTATTATTGTAGTTCTTGGACTTCCTGGAGAATAGGGTGGGGGCTACACAGCATGGGCGCAAGCAGAGCCTATAGGACCAGGGTAAGGGGTGCTGACACAAAAGGGCTCAGTAAGACACCAAGGAGACATGTGGGTTGAGGAGCTGAGCAGTGTAAGAAGCACCTGAAGGAGACAGCCAAGTGAAGGGGAGCAGTCTGTGGGCTTGGGTCAACTCAGCAGTGACCCACTTTGCAGTGAGAGCAAGTGGGTGTGGGATTCCTGCAGGAAGGGGGGAGAATGGTCCCTGGGTGTCCCTCCTCGGCTCTTGCTCCCCTGCCGCTGCCTTGCTCCCCCACTCGCGTCTGTGTCCCCTTCCTCTGCTGCATCCAGGTAGTCGCTTGCTCCCCACGCCCTCCTTTAGCCCCCACGCCGACTCTCTCCTCTGTGGTCCGTTTTGGCGGGCCAGGGGGCCCTGGTGGTCTCTCCCTCACCCCCTGAGTCGGCCCCTGCCCGGGCCCAGGGACCCCCCCGAAGAAGGTGTTTAAGGGCGCGGATGGGGGAACGAGTGCTGGCCCCTTTCCCCTCGGTCCCAGAGCCTGGGCTGGCCCCGGCGGCCGTCAGTCCCGCGCCGTGATGAAGAGGGCGGATGCCCCCCCGCTTCAGCCTCGCCCCCTCCCCAGCCGCGCTCCCTCTTCGGGGTGCGCTGTGTGCCCCCCGCCCCGGACTAGTGTCCGGATGGGGCCCGGCTCCTTTGAGGGCGCGGCGCTGGCTGGGGTCCCCGGTGGGGGGCAGGACTCGGGAAGCAGCGGGCGCCTGGGCAGGGCCAGGAGGGGTCGGTGCGGCCGCAGCCTTTGTCCTGCCCGGGGGCCGGCTTTGCCCCCGTGCCCGCCGGGGCGGGGCGGGGAGGGGCGGGGGAGGGGCGGGGGCGGGCTCTCTCCTCACGTGCTCCCCGGCTCGGCTCCTCACCCTGGGCTCCCGCCGCGGGGGCTGGACGCGGCTCCCTCCTTCTGAGCTCTGGGGGCGGCCCCGGCCCGGCCCCGGCCCGGCCCCGGCCCCCATCGCGGCCCGGGAGGGAGACGGCAGAGGCTGCGGCCCCCACCTTCCCGCACCCCCGGCCCCCACCTGCCCGCGGCCGCGCCTGGCACCCCCCCCGGCCCGGGTCCCGGTCCCGGCCCCGCCTGGCTCCCGGCCCCGCCTGGCCCCCCGGCCCGGGTCCCGGCCCCGCCTGGCTCCCCCCGGCCCGGGTCCCGGCCCCGCCTGGCACCCCCGGCCCGGGTCCCGGCCCCGCCTGGCACCCCCCGGCCCGGGGAGGTTATGAGGGCAGGATGAGGCGGACGCTCTGCGGGGTGCTGCTGGCCGCCGTCCTCGCCGCTTCGTTGCCACAGCCCGGTGAGTGCCCCCTCCCCCAGTCGCCACCGCAGGGCCCCGACCCCAGGATCCTGCTCCTGCCCCTCCCCCGCCAGGCCCTTCTCCTCTTCTGCAGCCCCGGCCCGTCTTCCCTGCCCCCCCACCCAGATTGCAGTATCTTTTTGCTGCATCCACATTTTTCTGCAGTGTGTGTGGGGGGAGCATCGAGTTTAGGAGTGTTGAGGTGTGCCAGGCAGCCATCCACCCACCTGTCCCCATCCAGACGGCCTTCCTACCCCGGCCACCCCCTTGTGAGATGCCCAGGTTTCTCCCCCCCCCCATGGGACCTTGGACAAGGGGGTCTGTGGTGAGGCTTGGGCCGCAATAGAGGAGGGCCCATCTAGTCCTTCACCCACTGCCCAGCACAGCCATTCTCTCTCAGCAGGTGACCCTACCTCCTCGAGTCTCCACAGGTGACACCACAACCCTGGGGCTCTGGGGAGCCCATCCTTCTGTCCATGTGTCTGTCCCAGTCCCCGTCCCCTAGCCCCTATGGTGGCCAATTCCCCCTCTAGCAGGTGGCCCTGTCTCTGCAGGTCTTGGTGGAGCGGCCGGGCCAACAGGAGCCCTGCAGTGGGGGAAACAGCCCTGGGACAGGGGGCTGCATGCTTCTGAGGTCACCCATCCCAGCCGCCTGGTCGGGGAGAGCTCTGGGAGAGAGATCAGTAAGCAAGAGCTGGACACCAGAGCCCGCAAGGAGCCACCTGGGGGTCCGGTGAGTGGGGTACATGAGGAAGGGAGCAGGGTTAACTGGCCGTCAAGTTTGGGGAGAGGAGTGACTTCCCTAGACTCCTGGATGAAGGTCACCCATAGGACCCACCTGAACCCTTCCAGCTCTTCTCAGGAACTCTGGGTCCTGAACTCAGGACTGACTCAGTCCCTGAGGCTCTGCCTCTCAGTTTCCCTTTCTGTAGAGAACTGCCAAGGCAGGAGGCTGGGGGGAGCTGATGAATAGTGGGATCTGCTAAGGTCCGGACTCATTTGCAATTGCCCTGGTGAGCTAAGTGCTTAAAAGAGTTGGTGGGGAAGGCATCACTTAAGTCCTAAACTCTCCATTCCAGTCTCTCTGATCTACCCCATTTCCCTGGCTTCCAAATTCCTTTTCCTTGGGGAGGGGGCAGTTCTTTTACAAAATAGGGCTAACTTTGGGCCTGGTTCAGATATGAGAAGGGAGAGGTGGTGATGAAACTTTGAATCAAGAATTAAAGCTCCTGGGTTCTCTCTTTGACCTGAAATCTCTGAGGACATCTCAGTTCTATTTCTGGCTCCCTACTTTAGAGTGGAGGGGACTTGTCAATCCTTTGTCCTTCCTTCCATTGAAGGCAGAGTCTGGGGAAGTAGAGAAAGTGCTTTGAGATCCCATTAAACCATAGTCTGCCAAGCACTCCCACCCTACCTAGCTCCCTTTCAGTTACTGTCCCCTAGGGTGTCTCAGAGGAAGGTTAGGAATGAAGGAGATTAATTGTAATTAATATTTAATTAATATTGTGTGAATAATAACCATCAAGATGGAATATTCATTTGGAGTTCTGGGTAGTCTTGAAGCTTTGGGGGAGGAGGTCAGGTCTCAGACCCTGAAAAGGAGATTCAAAGCCTTATGGAGGATACTGGGTGGGACCAGCTTATACAAAACTCAAATTTGAAGAAGTACTTAGAGGATGTATCTGAGGCCTGGAAACTTTTTTTTTTTGGTGGGGGGAGGAAGGGGGAAGGAGAGCAGAGGGGATATATGTTGAGGGAGGGGCAAGGGGAAGTGGGAAATGGAGACTATCATTACAGACATCTGTCAGTCTGGCATCTGTCCCTGGCTAATGTATTTGGTTAAAAGCTCTAAAGGGGAATGGGGGGGGGGGGCGGTGGATGTGGTGGAAGAAGGGGGAGGATTGGAGATGGAAGAGAGCAGGAAGAGAACATGCATAATAGATGGAATATCACTCAGGGTGGTGGGAGGGGGGCAGGAGGGGGATAGATTAATGGTCCTGAGAGCTTGGAAGTGGAGAGAAAGAAAGGGGTCTAGTCAGACTCTACTTTGGTCTCCTGGGTTGAGGAGGGAAAGATAGGGGAGAGGAAGGACTGAAATGGTTGAACAAGAGGCTAGACATGTAGGCTTCTGAGTCTTCAGTCTGGGGGGGGGGGGCCTAGAAAGGAAGCTGTGACACTAGATGTCCAGCTCCTTGTTCCATAGTATGATAGCCTCACTTATACACTAAGTCCCCCTGAAAAGAGATGGGGATGGCAACTGGAGTCTATTGACCTCTATATCCCTTGGGCCAAGGTGGCATTCCTCCAGCGGCCACCACTCTCAGCTCTGATGGAGGTTGACCTGGTTGGAGGACAGAAAGAGGGACAGATTTGAGAAGGAAGACAGATGGGAGTGGGGGGATGGAAACAAGGACACCAAAGCTAAGGAGATTCTTGCCTCAGCCTAATTTTCTGAATATTTGATCTAAAATGGATATGGTGCTTAGCTGTGTGGCCTTGAGCAAACCACTTAACCCCATTGCCTTGCCAAAAAACCCCTAATAAATAAGCAACAAATGAACGAATGAAGGAATGAATGAATGAATGGATGGATGAATGAATGAAATGGATATGGTGAGAAAGAGATTGGACAACTGGGGTTTATTGAGACATGAGAATCATTGTCAGACTTCCAGCTTTACATGGTGTTTTACATACATTATATCACTTGATCTTCACAGTAATCTTTTAAATAGGTGCCATTATTATTCCCATTTTACAAATGAAGAAACTGAGGTTGAAAGATTTCTTAACATAACTTTCTTTAACATAACTAGGTGTTTGAGGTAGAATCTGAACCCAAGTCTTCCTGACCTGAGTCCACTCAAATCCTAGCTATAAATCTAGAGCTGGAGTTGCCCCCTCCAGGGCCTCCTTGCAATCCAGAGCACCAGTAGATTCAAGGAGACACTAAGGGATTGGGATCAGGAAGAGACTGGAAGCCCAATCCCTTGGCTTCTGTCCTGTCAAATATTTTGGGCTAGAAATATAATACTTTGTTTTTCCTTGCCCTTTGGGAAGCTTATGGTCTTCTTGGGGAGGCAAGAGTATCATTCAAAGTACCCAGCCTTGCCCAGGACATCATAAGGCACATCTATTTTCCTCTTTTCAATTCTTGCTCCGTTGACCTTTCCAACCCAGGCTTTAATGTGGATTAAAGGGGACAATTATGCTCAGGCCAAGGTCCCTTCCCTTTCTTTATTACCTCCTGGGGCAAAAAAAGGGACCAACTCCTCCTCTCCTCTTATTTTTTGTTATTTCCCAGCTTTCAAAACACTGACTCAGAGAGTAAAGGGCAAGGGGATGCTGTCCAAGCTTATGCCTACCTGGGGAAGTGTTCCCACCCATATAGATTCTGTCTTGTAAGTTACCTGGTCAGAGGTGGACCCTGAGATTTTGGTGCCCATGTGATAAAAGATGAACCTTTGAATAGGGATATATTTGGACAGCATTTGGGGTCCCAGGTAAACATCTATGTTTAGGAGGCCTCCTAAGCAAATGGGAGCAGTGTGTGTTAAGAACAGATAGATAAAGACCTGCTAAGGATAACATAATCAAACTGAAGGAACCCTGTTAAAGACTCAAAGGGGTGTGTGTGTGTGTGTGTGTGTGTGTGTGTGTGTGTGTGTGTGTGTGTGTGTAAACGAAAAGGAGAAAAAAGGGAAAAAAATAATAGTAGTCTACAAGTTAAGAGACCTGGATTCAAATTTTCATTCTAAGTGTGTGATTCTAAGATCTGACCTTTTTTCTTTCCTAAATGGCAAAGTTGGACTACCTGGGCTCTGTCAATAATAATTTCACAGCTTTATAGCTAGTATTAATTCATCCTCTTCATTTTATGAACACTGAGGCTAAGGAGTTTAAATGAATTGTCCAACCTCCCAGAAGTGGTGAAAGGTAGAACCAGTATTTGAACTGTGGTCCTATGGCTCCAAAGCCATCTTCCTTTTCTGTGGCACCATCTTCTTTTTCTCGTCCTTTATAGATACCGAGGAATCCTGGCATTGCCACTAACTCATTGAATACCTTTGGGCAAATGGCTTCTCCTGGCCTAAGCTTCTGTTTCCTCATTTATAAGCTGAGGTGGGTTTACAGATGATCTGGGAGTGTCCTTCCAGCCCCAGCATTCCCAGACAGGATGGTATCAGCAAACAGTTGGGAAACATCCATATAAGTTTGGAACTAGATTAGAACCAGGACTCAGAGAATCCCAGAGCTTCTTGAGATATAATTTACCTTAACATCAGAATAGGTTCTCAGGAGCTAACAACAGACACTCCCTTCCTCAATGGAGCTGAAGAAATCCAGTCAAAATTTAGGTTTACAGGGGAGTAAGTATAAAAAGGCAATACAGATTTCTCAGGGAGCCAAAGAGGATTCTAAGAAAGCTAGACTCAATCAAGAGCCTGGATTCAAGACTGAGGAATTTCTAAGTGGAGCATATTACTGGGCAAGGCTGGACTCCATAACCATGGTTGTGTATTTGGTATTCCCAGCCTGTCTGTCTTCTTATACATCCTTATGCCTGAAGCCCTTGGTATCCCTGACTTTGTTGTGGCAGAGGAGCTATATTATGAGCTATGCTGGGCAGGGTTGCCCAAAACAAACAGATCTTAGTGGAGAGTTCTGACCAAAAAAATTATTGTCCTTGGGGTTTTCCTGGCAAACCACTCCAGTACCTTTGCCAGGAATACCCCAAGGACGATAATGGAGGAGTGAAGGGCCTGACATTTTACAGTTCACAGGATTGTGAAGGACATGGAAGAACAACTGAACAACAACAGCAAAATTACTGGTCTGAGAGTGTGTTGATAACAATACCTTGTGCATGCCTAGGTAACACAACTTTCACATCCAATATCCAGGATTAATATTTTATGGATGATGAAAATGAGGGCTAGAGAGAAGTGACTAGTCCAAGATCACATAGTAAATTGTGGCACATTAGTGGCTGAGCCAGGATTAGAATCCAAATCTCTAGGGTTCCTTTGGCTATATTTTGCTTTCATCTAATAGAAGGCCTCTTTTTTTTTTTTTTTTTTTTTTTTTTAGTTTCAAGGCAATGGGGTTAAGTGGCTTGCCCAAGGCCACATGGCTAGGTAATTATTAAGTGTCTGAGGCTGCATTTGAACTCAGGTACTCCTGACTCCAAGGCCAGTGCTCTATCCACTGCGCCACCTAGCTGCCCCAGAAGGCCTCTTCTAACCATAAATCTGAAATTATGATATACAAAATCCTTATAGTCCAATGATCCCTCTATACAGATAAAGAAATAAGAGGAGAGAAGACCTCAAGTGAAATGAGTAGAAGAAGAAGAGGAGGAGGCATTGTTATCCATCCAGATTTCCTTTATCTAAAGGCCAGGACAAGTAGAGGAGGACAGTGCTGAGCCCTGCCATTGAGGAGGAAGATTTCATCTGACTTCCATTTGGGGCTCACCATTCTAGTTGCTTTAAAAAAAATATCCTGCCATGTGCTCAGTTCTGAGGCTGGGAAGAGGCCAGGAGTGTAAGGGATTATTGTGGTTGTTTATCCTTCATTCTTAATCTCTCTCTCTCTCTCTCTCTCTCTCTCTCTCTCTCTCAAAGCAATGGAGTTAAGTGACTTGCCCAAGGTCACATAGCTAAAGAACTATTAAGTGTCTGAGATCAGATTTGAATTCAGGTCCTCCTGACTCCGGGGCCGTGTACGCTCTATCAACTGTGTAACCTAGCTGGCCCCTTATCATTCATTATCAAAGGATGATGTCTTGACTTGTGAAACACCATAGGTAGGGCAGTTCAATGGCTCAGAGGATTGAGTACCAGGTCTGGAATCTGAAGACTCATCTTTGGGAGTTTAAATCCAACCTCAGTTACTTTCTAGTTGTGTGACCCTGGGCAAGTCACTTAATCCTGTTTGCTTCAGTTTCTTCATCTCTAAAATGATCTGGAGGAAATAGCTCCTGTATCTTTTCCAAGAAAACCCCAAATGGAGTCATGAAGAGTCAGACAACAACAGGGCTCAGTATCAAAGATTGTGGAGTTCAGTTGCATGAATGGGAAGCTTCGGTGACGAGGAGAGGAGTTTTATATCAGGGCAAAAAGGTCAAAATGAGGATTCATTTTCAGACACAACTGGGCCAGGGTTGGGAATGGTGAGAAGCTTCAAGGATCAGGGCTCAGTGTTAAGATGGGTTCAATATCATGGATGATGTCTCAGTGGCAGAGGGTTAATATCAGTTGGTAAACAGTCAGTCTCAGGGCCAGGGGCTTGGTGTCAGAGACTGGAATATCAAGAGATCAGTGTCTGGGTTAGGTGAGTTTTAGTGTTGAAGAGAAGTGAGGGTGGTTAGTGTCAAGAAGGGCCCAGGAAGCCCAGTCCCAATGGGGTTCAGAGCCCATTCACTATCTTTTTCTTCATCTTGTCCCTGATTCTTTCTAGTGACTCAGCTGCCCAAAGTCCTCTTCCCTTCAAGACTGCGACCCTGCAGAGAGGTGACTTTGTCTTCAGAAATATAGGTCACTTCCCATCACAAGAAGATTGTCCAAGTTCCTCTGTGGCCTTGGCATGTTTCTGTGTCTATGACTAAGTGGGCCATCAGTTTATTCCTCAGAGTAAGGGTTGATTTGCCCTGGGATTTGGTCCGTGTGATGAAATGGGGATGGCTTCCCATTTGACCTCTGAGACATCTGGAGTCTTTTCTTTGCTGCCACTACCACCACCATGCCAAAGCCATAAGTCAGAGAGTATTGATTTCTTTTGCCAAAGACTAGACCTTTGAATATTGACCTTTTCCCTGTCCTCTCTGGCTTCCATGTCCATTGGCTTCTAGCACATGCAGGTGGTTTCTGGGATCATAGCACTTAGAACTCAGGAGGGGGGGGGCCTCAGAAGTCCATATGATTATAAATTGAGGTATTCGAGGCTTGCCAAGTCCAGCCCTTTCATTTTACAGAGAACAGAATGGAGGCTGATAAAGGTTAAGTGACTTGTTTAAGTTGAGACAAGTAGTAAGGGGATTCTTTTTATCATTTCCTGCTATATCCAAATCTCTTCTTTTTTTCCCCAACCAACCTCTGTCCCATTCTTCACACTTACAGTTAATCTTATTCACTAAGATGGAGTCCATCCAACCTTGAGTTCCCCTCAAGCTCCTCTTCTCCATTCTTAGCATCACAGGCATAGAGATTTAAAACTGGAGGGGTCCTCTCAGGTCATTTTACAAATGACATAATTGTAGTCTGGAAAGACTGAGTGACTTGCCCAGGGTCACATGGGCCCTTCTCCCACCAATGTATGTACTTTCTCCTATCCTCTCTCACCTTCTCTAGGACCTTGTCTCTCAGAGCTAGGATCCTACAGTTCCAAGTCTCATGACTTTCCTCTCTACCATTGTCTGTCTGTCTCTCTGCCTCATCTCTATTCCTTACTGTTTTTGTCTATCTCACCTGGGTTTTTCCTATTTACCTATCAATATGTTTAAGTCTCCCTTTAGCCCTTCTATCCCATCCAACTGTCTTGTCTCATCATCATCACTGCTAAACTAATGTAAATGATGCCCCAGCTTCCTTGCTATGAATTCTGACCTCAGTCTATTGCAATTAGCCTCTACCTGAGCCACTCCATGGAAATTCTTCTTTTAAAAGCCCCTGGTGATCTCCTTCTCACCCAATCCAATAATCTTTTCTTAGTTTTCATTCCTCTTAACTCTTAGCAGATTTTGAGGCTGCTGACCACTCCTTAGAACTAGATACTCTTCTCTTGGCTTTAGAAACTCGACACTCCCAAGGTTTTCCTACTTCTCTTTAACTGCTTCTCTTTCCCCAATCATTCTCTCCTTGGGCAATCTCATCCATGACAATGGATTCAATTTCTCTCTGTCTCTGTCTCTGTTTGTCTGTCTCTTCTTCTATGCTTCCTGTCTCTTCCCCCCCTACTTCTGTCTCTCTTTTTGCTTCTCCTTTCCCCTACTTCTGTCTCTGTCTCTCTGTCTTTGTCTCTGTCTCTCTCCTTTATTTCCTCTCTCCCCTTCCCCTACTTCTGTCTCTCTGCCTGTCTTCTCTTTCTTCTTCCCCTTACTTGTCTTTGTCTCTCTCTTTCTCTTTCTTCTTTTCTGCTTCCTCTCTCTCCCCCTATTTCTATCTCTGTCTCTCTGTCTCTTTCTTCTTTGTTTCCTCTCTGTTTTTCTGTCTCTGTTTCTTCTTCTTTTCTTTCTCTTCTCTTTTCCTGTACTTCTGACTCTGTCTCTCTTCTCACTCTTCCCTCGATTGAAATATGCCACAATCAAATTCTGTCTACTGTACTATCATGCTCCCATAATCATGCTATATTCCCTTTACCTTAAGAGGGGGAACATGATACAGTGAAGACATGGGTTCAGATCTTGTCTCTGATACTACCTGTGTGAATTTGGGGCAAGTCACTTGCCCTCTCTGGGCCTCAGCTCCCTCATTTGTAAAAGGAGGGGGTCAGACTAGATGGTCTTTCAGGTCCCTTTCCACTTTAAATCTATGATCCTGGAGTTTCCCTCTGACTTGTTTAAAACCCATTTTGCTTGTTGAATCTTCCAGGTAGCCTTCCTTGAAGCTTCTTTCAGTCATGATTTCTTGAAGAAAACTTCATGAAGCTCACATGATACTTTGCTTAGCACCTCCCTAATGAATTAATTACCATGTATCGATTCCAAGATTTAAGGGACCATAGTGGTCCAACTCATCCAATTCCCCTCTTTTTTGTAGATGACCAAATCAAAGACTAAAAATAGTGAGTTGACTTAGGTAAGTAGGCCCTAGGAATGTAGGTAGTGAATAGCAGAGCCAGGATTCAAACTTAGACCATCTGATTCTACCATCATCAACCAGGATCAAGCCCAAATACCTCAGTTCTTCACAATTTGGCCCTCCAGGTGCCAGATTGTCTAGGGCAGGGGCCATGAATGTCTGTCCTGAGGTCTGGCACTACTATGGCAACCGCAGGTGGGACACAAAGATTTTTAGGATTGAATTAAATGTTTGACCAAATATGGCAGGCAAATGATGTTGTAAATTATCCAAATGGCTCTTTGCAGAAAAAGGGTTCTCCATATCTGGTCTAGGACCTCAAATGCTGGTCAGAAGTACTGGGATGGCACTGAAATTCTTTGAATGGGGGAAGGTGACATTTTCCATGGGAGGGCAGAATTTTAAGTGTATGGTTTTCATGATAAGAAAATTCCTTTGGATGAAGTATAGTTTCTCAAATAGATTATTACATTTTTGGTCATTGGACAAAGATCACTTTATATCTGCAGATGGTCTGAGAAGTGTGTAGTTTTAAAGACCTCCAAATACTTCTCTGCCACTCTTCTGCCATCACTGCAGAAGTGGAAGGAGTTTAGCTAGGTCTGGGGTCATTCTGTTTAATCTGCTTTGTGGATCACCCTGGCCCCATTGTTTCTCATCTCATGGACAATCATCATGCCAGTGTTGAACCTCTCCAGATTTGACTAGAGTGGTCCTTGGAAAGCAGACACAGTGTCTGGGAGGTGGGCAGGTCACATGGAAAGACCAAAGGATAACACCCTAGCAACCAATTAGTCAATAAGATTTGTCAAGGGCTTTTTGCATGCCCTGGACTATTTGAGTCCCTGGGGATATAAATATGGTGAGAGGAAACAAGCCCTATTTGAAAGGACCCTAGGGTATCCACAAATTGGTAAAAGAACCAGATTCTACAAATCAAGTCAACTTTTATTAAGCAATTATTTTGTGCTAGGTGCTGTATTAAGTGCTGGGATACAGAGAAAGGCAAAAGCATGGTCCCTGCCATCAAGGAGCCCACATTCAAATGGGGGACACAACATGCAAATAACTACATCACTAGAATGTGTGTGCAAGATACAGTATAGAGGAAAAGAGCTGGATGTGCAAGAGTTGGATGAGAATCACACTGGATGAGAAGGAGTGGATGGGCTGCAATCCATCCTGGGGAACAGAACATTTCACTAATGAGGGGGTGCAACCAATGAAATATAGAGATAAACACATTAGGGAAATCACCTCAGGCTGTGTGACTTTGGATTAGTTTGGGCTTCAAATGACCTCTGAATCTCCCTTTATTCCAAAATATGTCAAGTCCATGTGAAGAAGGGAGGAGCCCGAGTCAGTTAGACAAGTTGGAAAACTTTTCATTATCCAGGAATGTAGAAATAGATGTCTTGGTTAGATGGGAGGTTTTAAGAATGTAAAAGAAAGATTGATAGAATTTGATAATTAATTGATTGGGTGTATGAGAAAATACATCCTTTCACTCCTTTGAAAAGATGGAGGTCCACATGTGCTGAACATTGCAAATTTTTCAAATATATTGATCAGTTTTGCTGTTTATTTTTTCTCTTCCTTTTCCTTTTTTTCTTTAAAATGTTCTTGGCTATATGGGGTGACTCTCTGGAAAGAGGAGGGGAGAATTTAGTCAATGTAAAAAGAAAAGTTATCAGTAAAAATTTATCTTTAAAAAATGAAAAAGTTGATTGGATGTCAAGGGTGAGATGAATGAAGGAATCAGAGATAGATCCTAGCCTCTGAGGATAAAGATGATCTTGTTAGAAATAGAGAGGTCAGGAAGAAAGGGTGGGGCTGCTGTTGAGAGGAGGAAGATGAGTTTGGTTTGGGTCCAGTTTTCACATCCACTGTAAAAATTACATTTGAGGTGATAGCAGGACTCAAAAATTGAAAGGCATAGTAGACAGTTGGAGATGTAGGTTTGGAACCCAGTAAAAAGACTGGGTCTGGAGATGAATATTTGTGAGTGATAGCTGAAGTCATGGTAACAGAAGAGCAGGAAGTTGCAGATTATGTCTGGGGGTATAGCACAGGGAGACAGTAGGAGGGGGAAGAGGAGACCTCAAAGGGAATCAATAAGTATAAGTCAGAAGAGTAAGAAGAGAGCCAGGACATTAGAGAGACATTAGAGGTCGGGGGAGATGCAGGTCAAAGGAATGGTCCGTGGTATCGAATGCAGCCGAAAGGTCATCGGGGATGAGAGCAGATAAAAAGATATTGGATTGAGTAATTAGAAGGTCACTGGTAACTTTCCAGAGAGCAGTTATAGTCGAGTGGTGGGGACAAAAGCCAGATTTCGAGGATTAGGGACCTAATGGATTGTCGGGAAATGGAGGTAGCAAGTATAGACCACACCTTCAAGAATTTGGCAGTGAATGGAAGGAAACAGAATGAGAGCATTTGGATCATGTGAAGATTTGTTAGAGCAAAGTGTTTTAGCTTAAAGGTACAAGGAAAGAAGGACATTGTGCAAGAAAGAGGGTAATTGAAGTGACAAGATTCTAGAGAAGGTGGGAGAGAATAGGATGAAGTTGTTTTATCGTCATTCATCCTTCATCCTCGAGGAGGACCAATGACAAACATAGATTGATGGGCCAGAGGCACTGTGACATAATGGAAAGAAAGATTTAGAAGCAGAGAAACTGAATTCAAATTCTGCCTCAAATACTTTCTAGTTGTGTAGCCTGGGGCGAATCACTTAATTTCTCTAACCTTCAGTTTCCTCATCTTTAAAATGAGAGCATCTATCTCTGTTGTAAGGATAAAATGAGAGAATCTTTAGAACCCAGGTTCTGATTGTGACTTTGCTGCTTACTTCCTCTGTGGCCTTGAAAAAGTTATTTACCATCTGTTGGTATTATTTTCTCCATTTGTAAAATAAGGTGATTGGATTAGAAAAACTTTAAGTCTCCCAGGTATGATTCTCCACACAGTGGGAAGTCAAATTCATCTGCTGAGAATAATAAAGATGGGTCCAGGAGACCCTGTCCCTTGGATTTTCTTAGTTTTTTTTTTCAAATAAATGAAGTTCATTGGCTGGGTGCACGTGGTATGACTGGAAATGAATGATTTTTTTTAAAGGCATCAATAAAGCATGAATTTTTTAAGTTTCAAGAATGTTATTGATATTTTTGTTTTGACATCACCTTCCTTTCTGAATATTACAGCTTCCTCCTCTCTCACTCCCTTGTGCCCCATCTATCCCATATAGCATCAAATAAAAAAAAGCAAATGATTCAACAGAACTAACCAATACACCAACTGAGCCTGATGGTATAGAGAGAGTTCTGTATCCATCATCCCCCACTTCTGCACACACATTCCCTCAATGCTAACCACACTTGGTCATCATAATTACATAACCTTCACATCTACTTTAAAAAAAATTAAAGACAAGCTGGTGGAGTGGGCAAGAACATGGCTAGACTACCAAAATCCCAAAAGAAACTAGATAGCAAAAATTTGTTGTGGCCAAGTCTGCACCCTGCTGTGACCTTGCCTAAGTAATGCTCCATGACCTGGGAATAGGACTGAAGATAGCAGATGGTGGGGATGACTCAGGCCTAGGCAAAACCAGCTTCAATGGGAGTGGGAAAGCTAAGGAAGTTGTAGGGTGACCCTGAGTGCCAGAGAAGGATGAGGTCTGGGGAGGGGTAGGGTGGCTGGTGGCAGAATGGAGATGGAAGGCTAGGAACTTGGAGGTCGGGATGTCTAATGGATTGTCACCACTGACAATGAAAATAATGGCAGGAGGCCAACTGGAAAATACATATGAACCAGGTTTTCAAGGGATGTGGATGTCAGTAGGAGACAGGAGTGAATGTGGAAATACCGATGTAGTCTGATAGCATGATGAATGAACCCGATGAGGTAATGGCCTAGGACCAAGGATGGAAGTGAACTTTCAAACTTTCTTCCAGGGATGTGGGAGAAATAGACAATAAGGTTATCATGGAAGAGTCAGGAATTCTTCACATAATGTCCATAGACCCCTTGAATAGATTTCGGGGGGGGGTGGTCCATGAATCTGTATGGGAAAACAATTGCACCCTTGTTTCAATATAATGATTTTCCTTTATACCCCTATACATTTTGTTTTATGCACTTAAAATCATTAACCTGAGGATGGATCCATTGGCTTTACCAGACTGTCAAGAGGGATGTTTGGCACAAAAAATGGTTAAGAATCTCTGCCTTGGGGTGGCTACGTGGCTGGTGCAGTGGATAAAGCACCAGCCCTGGAGTCAGGAATACCTGAGTTCAAATCCGGCCTCAGACACTTAATAATTACCTAGCTGTGTGGCCTTGGGCAAGCCACTTAAACCCATTGCCTTGCAAAAAAAAAAAAAAAACCTAAAAAGAAGAATCTGGCTCAAGGTTAGGAGGAAAGGAAAATTTTGAAAGAGATAGAGGAGATTATACCCTACTGAGTGACACTAGCTCCATCAGAGGGGTCAAGGGGTTGGAGGTGAGACCTGCTAGGAGCCATTGAGGCTGAGCTAGATTAGATTATTTTGGGGAGCTGACAGTGGCGGGGTCAGGTTTCTTCCATGGAGTATGGAGGGGAAGAGAGGGATGTTGGTGGTATAGGATAGGGTAGGTTAAGGAACACTGGATAGGCAGTCTGGTTGTCTGAAGAATTGAGAAGAAGGAGAGTTAGGTACACATAAGTAGAAAAATCTCAACCTTGAGATTTGAATGAATTGGTGGCAACAAGCAGAAGCTGTTATATCCAAAGGAGGGATCCACATCCCACTCCTAGGGAATCGGAACTGGATCTTCTAAAGACTGCTCAATTGGGGGACAGGAAACCTTGTAGCCTATAGCTGGGCTAATGTAAATATAGTTTTATTTTATAGTTTTATTTCTCTCTTTCCTAGACATTGATCCATCTGTGTCCTATACCCCTCTGAGGGACTGAGATGGATAGGGACTGAGTCTCATCTGACTGGGATGTCCTTGAACATGGGGACTGAGTCTCTTCTATCTGTTTTGAAGGGTCTGGACCTCCTCCTTTCTCTGGATCTCTCCCTATCTCAGACCCTCTCCACAAGGGATGTTCCAAATAGAATGGGGACAGATGGATTGACTGATTCCCCTGAGAGTGTGGGAGGTTCAGTCAGAGCTCCAGAGCTTTGCCATCAGAACTTTACCAGAATCTACCACCACCAATATCCCCATTTCTCCTTTCTCATCTCCCCTTCCCCCAGCACAACAGCACAGGAAACTAACTGGGCAACAGCCACACAGCCTTCGAATATCAGTGTAAAAAACATCTCATTTTACAGAAGGAGGAAACTGGAGTCCAAAGTGGTTTGTTCATAACCAGTATCTGACAGAATGGAGATTCAAACCCAGGTCTTTAGATTCCTAGTCCTGTTTTATTCATTTTTATTGTTCTCTGAAAGTGATTGTGGGAAAGAGGAGGAAAGTAGAGCTTTTTCCAGAAGGAGAAACTGAGGATGGAAAGATTAGTCCTTGGGAGTAAATTGGAGAAAGGAATCAAGGGGTCTTGGCTGTAAGCCCTGCTGAGAGTATTGGGAGTAGATGGAAGGGTTTTAGGGAGAAGGTGAGTTTGAATCATTCTGACCAACAGAGGTGGGATTGTAAGGAAATTGATGGAAATGATACCTTGTCCCCGATTATGTGCCTGGTGGAGGTCCTAGGAACTCAGAAATGGAACCCTTGATCATCTCAGGGATGGAGGGCAATGGAGCAGTTTTTGCTTTTTGGGAATCAAAGAATTTGCCTCTTTTCTTGAGTCCCTCATAGACTCCCTCAAGGACCCCAACCCTCTGGCTTGTTGCTTTTCTCACCCTCCACATTCAACCTGGCAGTCCAGTCCCTCACTCTACCCCCTTCAGACCCACCACAGAGGGCTCAAACCATCTTGTGCCAGGCTGCTCATCCCCACTCCCTTCCCTGATCTCTCCTTCTTGTTCTGGAAACTGCAATCAAATCAGGAATACCTTTCTTGGGAAGGAGAAGTCAATCACTCATCCATTATCTCCTCTCAATATCGCTGTGACTCTCCAGACAGAAATACCTTCTCTGGCCTGATATGTGTTGTTTTCCCTTATTAGAATAACAACTTCTTGAAGGGAAGAACTGTGCTTCTTGTATTTGACTTCCCAGCATTTAACATGGTGCCTGTATTATGTTTAATAAAATTTTCATTCATTCATTCATTTATTCATCCATCCATCCATTCATTCATTCATTCATTCACATTATTCACTACTCATCTTCAGCAAGCTAATTGGAATCCTTTAGAGTGCCCTCCCCTCATTCTGCTTTCTCCTCTTCAACACTATTGTCAACCCAGGCTAGGGGGAAGATAGCTCCTGGTTGATCTGGAGAGGAATTGGAAACCAGGACTTGTGGGTCCAGAACAGCCTTGCTCCATGATCATGATGGACAAACCTGAATGTCTCTTTCACTCTGTCCTCAGCATCATGAGGAACATTAGTGGAGAATGCAAGGGATGTGGGTGTGTGTTGGGAGATAAAGTGAATCATAACTAATCTTTGTAATATTTGAAAAGGGTATTAGGGAAATACAAGTAAAAGGAGGTTGAAGTTGAGATTTTTTGACAAGACCTGGGGTGGTTCTGCTTTCCAGGCACATATGCATATGAATATGCCTTTTTGTTTCCAGTTTTCTTTCTAGACCTCGGTTTCCTTACCTGTAAAATGAGAGGGCTAGATGAGATTCCTCTAAAGTTTCCTCCTTTTCTTCAACTCTATGATCCTATGATCTTCTTTCCCCACTACACCCCAAACTTTGAATCTAGGTTCTGGGCTAGTTAGGATGGCCTCCCAGACTAAACTTCCAGCAGGGATGGGCTGAGCTGGGAGTCCCACCTGGGAGCCCCAAGCTGTGCAAGTAGGTCTACGGTGACATTGGGTTCAGGTTTCAGAAGGTCCACTTCATTCCAGAAGCTTGTCCTCTGGGACTTTGCCTTTCATCTTGCTAACTCTGCTTCTAATGTTGCTCTCTTAGAGAGATGCATTTGAGGGGAAGAAGTTAGACCCAAGTTCAAAAGCCATTGGATGGAGTGTGACGCTCAAACCCCAGAATTTTGGCAGACTTTTGACTGGCTACCATTTTGTTGAAATTCCATAGATAAACCCTTTTATGTTTCCACTTCCCAGTCCTCTTCCTTTCTTCTCTCGCTGTAATCCCTTCTCTGCCTTTCTCCCCATTCTCCCCACCACCACCACCCCAGGACAATAATCAGCAGATCTGGCAGTCTCTGATTCCAGGGACCCCACCTTACCAACATTTTTCAGTCAATAAGAACCCAGGTCTAGGAGGGTGGCCATCCTGCAGAGACCTGGTGGGTTGCCATGGCAACCCAGATCCTCCAGGCCCCACCGCAATGGCCCCTCTGAAAAATTTATCAGGAAAACTTCCCTCTTTAAAAATTAACATCAGATTGAAATATTAAAGACAAGCTTCTTCAGGCAGGAGTGGAGAGAGGGGAACTGAATGCTAAATTTGGGTTTGGAGGGGGTGCTGCATCTTTTAACAAGATAACACCTTCTCCCCTCTTTTTTCCCTGGTGTCTCATCTCATCCTACCTAGTTTCCCAGGGATACTATCACCCCTTCCCCCAAATCTCCCACCCTGAGATACTAACCCCAAAGATGTATTCTTGCCATACTTGATTAGAGGACCTCAAAGGACTGTATAGGGGAAACAGAAGTGGGCATTGAAGGTCTAAACTGGGGGTGGGGTGGGGAGAGGCCCTGGGGCCTCTGGTGGTGAGAAGAATGCAACCCTAGATTTCTGGTTCCCAACCTCAGGGGTCTTGCCTTATTATCATTTTATTGAAATTCCAAAGATTTAGTACCCCCGCACACACACATACCTGCAGATTGGGCTTTCTTTTATACTTGCACCACACTCTCCATTATCCTCACTCTCCCTCCATCTATAACTCAGGGCCTGAGAGAGGGAAGTCCAGATTCCTACATCCCTTTATTAGTTTTGACTGGCCTTAGTGGCCAAGGGCAATTCATGCCTTTTTGTCCAGTGGGGCCATGAACCACAGAGTTTTCTAGATGTTTTGAGATCTTCCTTGGAGCTTTTCACAATATCAACTGTGTTTTTTGGTTCTGAGCCTGTTCTATTTCCTTGTCCTTTCCTAGAGGCTCCCGTCCCCTTTTCCCCTAGTAGTCCCCTTGAGTTATTGACTCTTCAGTGGTAATCATTATACCTGGAACCCAAGTCCTGATAATAAGCCTGTAAGATTGCTGACCCTGACATGGAGCCGTTCAAAGTCATTCTCTTTACTGGTCCAGGGTATGGGAGCTTTGGAGGATCAGCATAAGGCCTGGGGAGAGGAGGGAGATTGTGCCCTCAGATCCTTCTTCAGGGAGTGCTTATGTCAGGGCATCTCTGGTGCCCAGGCCTTAGGGGAGGGTGGTGCCAAGCACTCAAACTGGCAGGAGACTGCCAGCAGATTGCAGCCGCCTCTCCCCCTGGCCCTGGAGGCGTCTGTGGCTTGAGGCCCAGGCTTCTGCGGGGGTTGGCTCTTCCGTTCTTCCCCCTCCTCCCCTCCTCTCTATTCCCCGACACAAAATGAAGCTTTAAATAGGAAGAGAGGAGAGGGGGCTCCTCATACCTCCAGGATGGAAGGAAAATGACTTTCCTCAGTGGGCTGAGAACCCCATCCCATACATATGATGCCAAATCTTTGGACTTAGGGTTGCAGTGGTCCCCACCTCCCATCACCAAGTAATTCCACCCTCATCTCCTTTCCCCTCTTAGTCCCATGCCCAAAGATTCAGTTCTCTTTTTGTTTTTGTTTTGTTTTGCAAGGTAATAGGATTAAGTGACTTGCCCAAGGTTACCTAGCTAGGTAATTATTAAATGTCTGAGGTCACATTTGAATTCAGGTCTTCCTGACTCCAGGGCTGGTACTCTATACACTGCACCACCTAGCTGCCCCTCAGTTCTTCTGAAGGGGTTGCTATATTTCTGTTGCCCTGTTCCTAGGTCTTCCAACCCCCATTCTTTCTCCCTCTGATCTCCCCATCTTCAGACCCCTCCCCATCCACAAATCCTTCTTCCACTTTCAGCTTACTTCCATCCAAACCTAAGTGTGTGAGGGGATTCTGAATCTTCTTATATTTAGGTCTCCCCTCAGAAGGGCCCTCTCCCCAGTTTTTTCCTATGGGCAAATTCTCCCTCCCTCTCTCCCTCTCAAATGGTCCCATCCCAGCCCCCCCCTTCCCCTGGCTTAGTCTGGGGCTAACTCTGGCACTCTGCCTTCTCAGCCTGTCCACCTGGCGCAGGTGAGCTTCCTTATCCCTGCCTTTGGTTTGAACTTCACTTTGGACCTGGAGCTGAACCAGTGAGTTGAGGGGGGAGATCAGGAGGGGGGGGATTTGGGATGAGTTCTAGGCAAGGATCCTGGCAAAAATAGCAGGAGGCTAGGACTGGGGATGGGGTGGAAGGGTGGCTTTGGGGGCAGGGAAGGGGGGCTGGATGAGAGGAGTGGGAAGGTAGTAAATCAAAGTAGGGGACAGAATGGGTGGTTATCTCTCAGTTTGGGGAAGGGGTTTATTCTGCTGGGACCAGAGGAGAAAGAAAAGCTTAACGGAACTTCTCTCCATCCCTTCCTCTGTTCTGCTCCCACTTTGTTACTTCCTTGGTCTTGCTCCAGTCACCTCCTGGCTTCACATTATGTTGAACGGCATTTCAACAGAGATGGGATCACCCAGCACAGCACAGTGAGTGGACATGAATGGGAAGAGGGAAGGGGGTTGGTGGGTGGAAGTACCTGGGAGTATAAAAGGTGGGCTGGGGAGAGGGAGGAAGGTGAGAAAGGAGAAGATATGGAGATAAATGAAGTCACTGAGATACTCAGATTTCTGGCATTTGTTAGTTGTCCTCTTTATCTGCTCTTTCTCTACTCTCCCCCTTACCCCCAATTACTAGGAGTAGTAAATGTTGGGCTTGGAGTCAAGAGAACTGGTTTTGAATTCCAGTCTCATACTTACTAGCTAAATGGCCTTGGACAAGTCACTGTGGGCCTCAGATTCCTCATCTGTAAATTGAGGAGTTGTGCTAGATGACCTTTGAGGTCCTTTCCAGCTCTAAATCTATATAATCCTATGACTTCTCTGAATGTGGAAAATTATACACACACTAACAACAGTTTATAGTTAGAAATGAGTTTTACAACCTTAGAGTGCTTTAGAAATGTGAGTTATGTGGACTGTACTGACAAGGTGAAGAGAGGAAAAGTGGCAAAGAAAAAGGGTACATTCTTTGGGGGTCCTAGGAACGCTGGATTTTTGGTTCCTCATTCTTTGAATTTCAGGTCTTTCAAAGTCTAGGTTGGGGGAAGTATTTTGTGTAGAGGGAGGGAGAAGCAACCTAGAGAGGTCGCAGTAAAGAAAGCATAGGATTCAAATTCTATTATTTACCACCTATGTGACCTTAAACAAGTAACTTCTCATCTTCTAGGCCTCAGTTTCCTCATCTGTAAAATGAGGAGGTTTGAATAGATAATCCCCAAGGTCCCTACTTGTTCTAAAGCCATTGCCCTAAGATCCTATGATGAGGTGTCAGATAGGGTAAAGGAAGAGAGGTTCCATCATCTTTCTGGACTTTAAAATACAGCTACAGCTGGGTCTCCACATCTGGAGTGGTCCTATGACTGTTGGCAGTGTGAGCTAGTTGTAGTAATTAAAGAAACAGCCTCAATTCACTTCCTGTCCCTTATCATCATCCATCTTTTGCCAAGGACGGCTAGGATTTTCTGGCTGTCCTCAGGAACACCTGGACCCCCTCCTCCCACCCCAGTTGCCAAGGGGGCCTGGGCAGAGATGAATGAGTTTCTATAAATAGCCTATTCCTCTCCTTTCCTTAGGCGGTTTCAATAACTGGGGCAGAAGTAATTTCCCATGAAATGAAGTGAATGAGGGGAAAAAAGAGAGCTGGAGACAGGAGGAGCTTCTGGGGGAGGGGTTCAACCCACTGCCAGGAAGCCAGACATGGGGTAATGCCTTTACAGAATCACAGAATTTGAGCCATATAAGGAACCTCAGTGACCATCAAGTCCAAACTACAAATAAGTTTCATATTGACTTAGAAAACCACAAATTAACATTATCAATGTTTTACTGTATTTTTATTTCATTAAACATTTCCCAGTTAATTTTAATTTGCTTTGGAAGGCCTATGGGGCCCAAATTTGATAAATCTGGTCTAGTCCAATGCATGCACAAAGGGAATTCCCACTAGAACATACCCCATCTAGAATCATCCTGGATTGTACACCAGATGGTGCAACCACTTATTGACACTCAGGTGGAGGAGATAGTATCTCAGAATTCTTTCCCCTTATATGACTATCAGCTCATCAAGGTCTTTATCCCCTCTCTCCTGAAGTCTCATAATAACCTCATTATTTGCTAATTTTCTGCCCTTCATTCCCTCCCCGGAAGCTCAACCCCATCACTCACTTGCTCAGAAATCTTCAGTAGTTCCCTATTGCCCTTAGGATAAGATATATAAACTCCTTCACCTAGCATTTGACTTTTAAATTTATTTTGAATTTTACAATTTTTTCCTCTAATCTCACTTCCCTCCCCTACCCCCCACAGAAGGCATTATGTTAGTCTACATTGTTTCCATGCTATACATTGATCTCAGTTGAATGTGATGAGAGAGAAATCATATCCTTAAGGAAGAAACATCAAGTATGAGATAGCAATATTACATAAGGTAATGATTTTTTTTTTTAAATTAAAGGTAATAAATAGTCTTTGGTCTTTGTTCAAACTCCACAATTCTTTCTCTGGATATAGATGGTGCTCTCTATCGCAGATACCCCAAAATTGTGTCCAATTGTTGTACTTGTAGAATGAGCAAGTCCATTAAGGTTGACGACCATCCCCATGTTGCTGTAAGGGTGTACAATGTTCTTCTGGTTCTGCTCATCTCCGTCAACATCAGTTCATGCAAATCCTTCCAGGCTTCCCTGAATTCCCATCCCTCCTGGTTTCTAATAGAACAATAGTATTCCATGACATACATATACCACTGCTTGCTAAGCCATTCCCCAATTGAAGGACATTCACTCAATTTCCAATTCTTTGTCACCACAAACAGGGCTGCTATGAAAATTTTTGTACAAGTGATGTTTTTACCCTTTTTCCTCATCTCTTCAGGGTATAGACCCAATAGTGGTATTGCTGGGTCAAAGGGTATGCACATTTTTGTTGCCCTTTGGGCATAATTCCAAAATGCTCTCCAGAAAGGATGGATGAGTTCACAGCTCCACCAACAATGTATTAGTGTCCCAGATTTCCCACATCCCTTCCAACGTTGATCATTGTCCTTTCTGGTTATATTGGCCAGTTTGAGAGGTGTGAGGTGGTACCTCAGAGATGCTTTAATTTGCATTTCTCTAATAATTAGTGATTTAGAGCAATTTTTCATATGACTATGGATTCACCTAGCACTTGAGATCCTTCACAGGTCAACTCCAGATCACACTTGTCACCCTCCCTTGTAGCCTATTTATCTGTTCTCGATTTCTTTTATATTTTAAACTTCTCCAGGATAGAGACCTTCATTTTTCAGCTTTAATACCCAGTTCTACCAATGTGTCTGCACATATTTGGAACTAAATAAATGTTGGGTTAATTTGAAGGACCTTTAGAGATCACCTAGCTAGGAGTTCTTAACCATTTTTGGTGCAGGGACCCCTTTGCGGTCATCTCATGAAACCTTTAGAGATCCCTTCTCAAGACAATTTTTCTAAATGCACAAAGTAAAATACATTGGAGTACAAAGGAAACCAATTGAACTGAAATTTTCAAAATATTCACTAAAAGGGACAGAGAGTCAACAACCCTGGAGTCAGGAGGTTCTGAGTTCAAATTCAGATCTCTCTTAGATGCTTACTAGCTATGTGACCCTGGGCAAGTCAATAACCCCCCCCAAAAAAAAATTCACTAAAATAAGTTTGCAAATCTGGCTAAAATCAGGTTAATAACTCTTGATGTAGTCTAATATTCCCATTTTACAGACAGATGGGGGCCAGAGATGACTTGCCAGAGGACACAGTGAGTTAGTAAAGCACAGGCTTGAGCCTTTCTCAAAGGCCAGGGCTTTGGATCACAGAAGCATTTGAGCCAAGCCTGACCAAAGGAATGTGGCTGGCCCATATGGATCCTTCCAGGAGCCACCTCACATATCCCCTCGGCCTCATGAGTTGTCGCCAGGAGGAGAAGCCCCTAAGGAGGGAGGCAGGGCAAAGACTTAACCCCCTTTGTTCCGTGGCTATTTCAGGCAGCTGGGGACCACTGCTATTACCAGGGAAAGCTTCGGGATAATCCTGAGTCCTTTGCTGCCATCTCTACCTGTCAGGGACTGCAGTGAGTATGGGCCATGGGCACTGGTGGAGGAGCCCCCTAGATTCTTTTGGCTAATGTTTCTCTCTGACCACTTTCCCATTACCTGGGACTATCTGTGGGCAGGTAAGGAGGTGAGGCAAAGATCATGGGAACTAATCCTTTCTACTCTTACAGTGGAGTCTTCTCTGATGGAAATTTCACTTACACCCTTGAGCCCCAAGGAGAAACATCCCAGGTAAGATGTCACTTTAGTAATTCTATCCTAACTCCCTGTGCCTGATTCTTGGGGTCTCCACTCTACTCACTCTCCCCATAAATACTAGGGGCTCTTCTATTTCCCCTGGAGGGACAAGCTAGCCTTTTCTACTTTACCCCATTTCTACTTCCCCTTCCCATCCTTCAAAAATCCTGTTCTTTTTCTTATGCCCTACTCCTTCCTTTTCCTTCCTGTCACCCCAGTCACAGTCAGTTAACTCCAGCTACAGGATCCTTGCCTGTCCCCCCAGTAACCTCAAATCTGACTCCAGTGTCCTTCCCCCATCTCCTGTCCCCCAAGGTCCTGACCTCGGAACCTGAGGAGCTGGGAGATTGGATCTGACAAACTGACATGGGAGCCTTGGCTGTTCATCTCTGGGTGGGGTTAAGGGCAAGAGAGGAAGGAAATACTAGAAGTTCCCCTTTGGGTGTCCTCTGCTAGTCTCTCTTTTCCCCTGCATTAAGAGGGTCCAGAGTGGGCTGACTTCTCCCTCTTCACTGTAGGGACCCGTCCCACACCTCATTCACCGGACCTCTCTTCTTCCAGTTCCTGGATGCCGGGAACCAGGTGAGACAGAGGGAACGGGGGTGAGGGGGGAGTGATGGTGGTGGGCATATAAAGGGGGAAGGGATCTGAGTTGGATCCTCACCTTCCCTTCCTCCTTTCAGGTTGTTTATTTGCTGCTCCCTCACTTCCTGTTCCACCGGCCCTGCCCAGGCTGAGAAGGAAAAGGCAGGTATGGGGCCCATGGAAACCTCAGGCTGCAGAATCCTCAGGTTTCAGACTCAGGCAGGAGGAGCCTGCAGCCTCGGGGACCCTGACGAGCATGGCCTGGGGCCGTTGATTTTGGGGAGTGGGTACCCATCCTAAACTGCATGGCAACCACAACCTGCCCGTTCCTGGGCCTGTAGCCTGCCCACCCATCTGCATGAGTTTGCATCTGCCCACAGGCATACTCCCACTTCAGATGAGATCATAAAATGCTTTGCAGCCCAACAGACCCAAGGATCCATGCATCCCAGCATGTAGACTATGCAGAGACTATCCAGCCTAAAGCCAAGGGGTTCAGGCAGATGCATGAAGGGGCAGAGTCTACCAGCCATTAGGATGCATTGGGGAGGAAGAGGATGCCATATTATATTCTTGCCTTGAACTCAAAATGAGCTAGCCCACTCTGGTGCTATATGGGTCTCAAGAAAATCCAATCCCCCCAGTCCCAGAAAGCAAATGCAGAATCCGAGTCTAGATTAGGGGTTTTTAACTCGTGTGTCAAGGACCTCACTGGTGGACTGGGGAAATCAATGAAACCTTTCTCAGAATAATATTTTAAATGTGGCAAACAAAATATATAGAAGTACAAAGGAAACCAAACATTATTTTCACATCTAAGTTCACTGACTTCTTAAGAGGTTCCATGAACCCAGGTTAAGAATCCCTGCTCTAGAATCTGTAGTTCCTCAAGTACAGTCCATAAGTTTCCCAGCTGGCTGGGGGGTCCTAGGTTCTTTAGGACTTAGAGCTTCCAGTGACCTGGGCTTAGCTCCCAGGGAAGGAGGACTAGTTCCTTCTCAACTATCCTTCACCCCTCTCCACACCCCTAGGTCCGGCGAGGCCACTCCACTGTCCACAGTGAGACCAAATATGTGGAACTCATCGTGATCAATGACCACCAGCTGGTGAGTTCCTGGGGTTGGAAGTAATGATTGAAGTGGGCTCCAGGCCTGCAAGGAAAGATGAGGGCTGGGGAAGGCTTAGAAGATGCTGCCCTTTTCAGGACATTCTCTACTCCCCAATCTCTCTTGTTTCTTACTGTCAGTTTGAGCAGCTGCGTCAGTCTGTTGTCCTTACCAGCAACTTTGCCAAGTCTGTGGTGAACCTGGCTGATGTGGTAAGCAGTGCCCATCTCCATTCCTCCTTACCCCCACCCCGACCTGCAGCTTCCCCCACCTTTCCTCCAGACAGAGCCCTATTCCTGCAACATGGGTCACTAAACTGTACATGGGGATCCCTGTGGGTCACGTGTTTGCCATAGAAAACCTCTTGGGAGCAGCTAGCTGATGTGGTGGATAGAGCACCAGCTCTGGAGTCAGGAGACCAGAGTTCAAATCTGACCTCAGATGCTTGATGCTTACTGTGTGACCCTAGGCATGTCACAATCCCAATTGCCTTGCAAAAAAAACCCTACATATATTATGTTGTATTTTTGTTACATGTTTCCCAATTCTATTTTAATCTGGTTCTGGTGTACTTGGAAATGTGGCAGAGTGAAATAGGGTCTTGTGTTTGACACTCTTCTCTTAGGCAGTCTTTAATCCTATCTATCAGGTGCAGTGAGTAGAGTGAGAGCCCTGAAATCCGACCTGAGTTCAAATCTAGCCTTAGGTATTTACTAGCTGGGTGACAATGGGCAAGTCATTTGACCCTGATTGTCTCTCATCCAGAGCTATCTCCAATTGTCTTGATTCATACCTGACCATTGGACTCAAGAGGAGAAAGGGAGGCTGGTGACCCCTCACTTGTCATGGCATCACCTCCCTGATCTCATGGTTTTCAAGAATGAAGGTCAAGCATTAGTCCTACCTATGGCACCCTTTGACTTCCCAGTTAGCTCCCTCCAGGATTATGAGCAAAAATTATAACATATTTTAAGGTTTATAAAGTTCTTTGCATGTTACCTCATTTTTGATTTTTATAAAAACCCTGTGAAATATTAATTTCCCCCATTTTACAGATGAGGAAACAAGGCTGAGAGAGCTTAAATGACTTGCCCAAGATCACACTGCCTAGGAGCATTTGAAACAGGATTTTATCCCAGGTTGTCTTGATACCAGTGTCAGAATTCAATCTATTACACCACCTAGGATCCATCCCCTAGAGGGAACAAGGACTGAGATTGAGTCTAGGGGCTGTGGTCTCTGGAGGGGCTTCAGAATTTTTGCTCTCATTTCAGGCTTTCCTAGTCTGAATGAAGCAGAGGGGCAGGACTTACCTCCCATTTTATGGAGAAAATTGAGGTCTAAAACTACATAAAGAGATTGGAGCACTGAAGGCTCAACCAGATCTCTGACCCTTGCTTCTACCCCACTTCCTTGTCCTTTCCCTGGCCTGCCTGCCTCTTTGTCTTGTGCCAGGATAATAATAACTAGCAATGTCTAGCACTTTGTTTTAGAAATATCTCATTACACAAGTCATTTCCCAATTGATAAATGGTCAAAATATATGAACAGGCAGTTTTCAGATGAAATTAAAGATTTTTGTAGTCATCTGAAAAAAAATGCTGTAAATCATGGATTAGAGGAATACAAATTAAAACAAATCTGAGATACCTTCTCACATCTATCAGATTAGCTAATATGACCAAAAAGGAAAATGTTAAATGTTGGAGGGGATGTGGGAAAACTGGAACACTAACTCATTTTTGGTATAGTTGCGAACTGATCCATCCTTTCTAGAAAGCAATTTGGAATTATGCCCAAAGGGCTATAAAATTGTGCTTACCCTTTGATCTAATACTACCACTAGCAGCTTTTTTTGTGGTGGCAAAGAATTGGAAACTGAGGGAATGCCCATCAACTGGGGAATGGCTGAACAAATTGTAGTATATGAATGTGATGGAACACTATGATTCATAAATCATGAGCAGGCGGATTTTAGAAAACCTGGACTTACATGAACTGATACTGAGTGAAGTGAGCAGAACCAGAACATTGATCATGTTAACAGCAACATTGTGTGATGATCAACTTCGATAGACTTAGTTCTTCTCAGCAATATAGTGAACAAAGATAATTTTAAAAGATTTGTGATGAAAAATATCCACATTCAGAGAAAAACTATGGAGCATGAGTATGAATACAAACCAAAGCATACTATGTTTATTTTTTTAAGTCTGGTTTTGTGTTTCTTTCTCATGTTTTTTCCCCTTTTGTTCTGGTTTTTCTTTCACAACATGACAAATGACAATATGTTAAACATGATTGTACTTATATAACCTTGATCAGATTACTTGCTGTCATGGGAAGGAGAGGCAGAAAAATGTGAAATTGGAAAAAAATAAAATTTAAAAAAGCAAAAAAAATTATCTATAACAACTTTGAGTTGTTATACTATCAATTATTATTATTATTATCATCATCATTATTGTATTATTTTCCTATTGTTACCTCCACTTCACAGATGAGAAAACCAAGGCAGAGAGGAGTTGTGACTCATCCATGTTCACATAACTAGTGTTTATGTCAAGATTAGAACTTAGGTCATTCTGATTATAAATCCTGTACTGTGTCCCCTAAACCATTCTCTTTCCTATCCCCAGCTGTACAAGGATCAGCTTAACACTCGGATTGTGCTGGTTGCTATGGAAACCTGGGCAGGTGGTGACAAGATCCAGGTACAGGATGACCCTCTAGAGACCTTGGCTCGACTTATGGTCTACCGGCGGGAGGGACTACCTGAAGCCAGTGATGCCACCCATCTCTTCTCGTGAGATTCCTTGCCCCACCCCATTGACCCTTGCTTCATCTCCTTTCCTTTCCCAGTGAAAACTCTTCCCCTTCACAGGGTAGCATAGACTCTCCCCTGGACTCCCAGACCCTCCAGGGCACTCTCAAATGGGCACCCTATGTCTCCTGGGCTCCTCATCAATAACTTCTGAAAAGAGCAAGCCTCCCAGGAGCTCTGGGAAGGCAGAGGGACGAGGAGCCAAAACTGAGACCTGGGAGTGGAAGAAGGCTGGGGGAAAAGTAGTGGCTTCTCTCCAGTTTAGATTGATGGTCCAATTCCCCATGGCTCCAATTTCTATTCTGTTCCCACCACCATCACCTATGTCTAAATGTGGCATCTCTATAATCCCATCCTGTCTTCCTACAGTGAAACTCTCTCTTCTTTTCTGCCTTCTCTCCCCAATCTCCTCTTTGGTCAGTGATTTCTTGAGCACCTGGAAGCTAAATCCTTATTCATTCTCTGTTCCATTACACTAATGGCCTGTGATGCCCCTATTTCTTCTCCCCCCCCCCTTTTTGGTTGCCTCTTCCTTTCCAGAGTTCTCATGTTTTCTGGACCTTGGAGGAAAAAAAATCTGATAAATTAATTTATATCAAGGTATTAAGGTCTAGAATCTTAAAATTTTTAGAACTGGAAGGAATTTTGCAGTTGTGAGAATTGAGCAACAGAGAAGGAAAGTGATTCCTATGAGGTTACACAGTGAGTTAGTGATGGTAGAAGTGACATCTTTCTCAGGCATCTTTGCATTTTAAACTATCCATGGGAAGAGGTTCAGCCAGCTCCAGAAATGACCCAAGAAGTGAGGCAATTGCAGACATTGAGGGGCAAAGATATATCCACAGAAGACCTTCCCAGTCTCCCCATGGCTACTGACTTGGCAGTCTCACCTCTTACATCATTTTCTCCCTCCCCATCATTCCTTCTCCAGGGGCAGGACCTTCCAGAATGCAAGAAGTGGCACAGCCTATGTTGGGGGTATCTGCTCTCAGTCTAGGGGAGGTGGTGTCAATGAGGTAAGAGGTTTGGGCAAAGTCTAGGAATCAGGAGAGGAAGAAATAGGGCATGGGGTTGGAGCCCCACAGAGCAAGCAGAAGGACTGGGAAGGATGAGGCAAGTGGGGCTCTCTTTTGGGGGTTCAGATTTAATATGACTCTCCATCACTCCTTCCAGTATGGCACTGTAGCATATGTGGCAGTGACACTGGCACAGACCCTGGGGCAGAATCTGGGCATGATGTGGAACAAACACCGAAGTTCAGCAGGTAACCCCTTAAAACCTTTTGACCTCCAGATCCTTTTTCTTGGTCCCAGGCTCAAGCTCATGAAAATGAAAGACCAGTAGGATCTTGAGCTGGAAGGGGTCCTCTATCCCCACCCCCTCTCATTTTAGAGAGGAAGAGAGGCCCAGAGAGGTCATGTTCTTTACCCAGCTTTTAAGTGGGAGATTTAAAACCTGGGAGCCCTCTCTTTCCACCTGGTCTCTGGAGTAGAGGAAGGAGGGTAGACTAGAGGATGGGGTGGGGGAGGTGCAGGGGAGAGACCCGGGCTACTCAGGGCAGGGCTGTTCTCAGAGTGTGCCCTGGATCTTCCTGCAGGTGACTGCAAATGTCCAGATACCTGGCAGGGTTGTATGATGGAAGACACAGGGTGAGCGTTTTCTTGGAGAGAAGGGTGGGCTGAGAGGAGGGGCAGCACCAGAAACAAGGCTGGGTCAAGGCCCTGCAGCTGGACGGGTGGCCTTGGGTGTGGGGTGTGGAGAAGAGAGCTCTCCGGGCGCCCCCCCAAAGAGGGGTGCCCTGCCCCGCAAGCCCCAGGGCTGGCCCCCAGACGTTGCCCCAGACCTGGTCTAGAGCACCCCCCCCCCCGTTAGTGGTCCCTGTCCCCCGGGCGGGAGAGGCTGGGAGAGGGCGGCTCCGGCCCCATGCCACGGGAGACGCCGGGCCCCCGGGCTGGGGTAGAGGCCAGGCCCCGGGCCGGGATAGAGGCCGGGCCCCATGCCACGGGAGACGCCGGGCCCCCGGGCCGGGGGTAGAGGCCGGGCCCCATGCCACGGGAGACGCCGGGCCGGGCCGGGGTAGAGGCCGGGCCCCATGCCACGGGAGACGCCGGGCCGGGCCGGGGTAGAGGCCGGGCCCCATGCCACGGGAGACGCCGGGCCGGGCCGGGGTAGAGGCCGGGCCCCGGGCCGGGGTACAGGCTGGCCCTGAGCGCCCCGCCCCCTCCTTCAGGCATTACCTGCCCCAGAAGTTCTCGCGCTGCAGCTTGGAGGAATACAGCCAGTTTCTGCAGGAGGGGGGCGGGAGCTGCCTTTTCAACAAGCCCCTCAAGGTAGCGCGCCCGCCCCGCCCCGCCCCGGCCCCGCCCACCGGGCCCCGCCCACTCCCCTTGACCCTGGGAGGGGGTGGTGGGGTTAAGGCCAGGTTTGGGGGCCCACCCTCCCCCTCGGGGTGTTGGGGAGGGCTGGGCAGGCCCCCCCTGCCATGGCCCCCTCCGCAGTTGCTGGACCCTCCGGAGTGCGGAAACGGCTTCGTGGAGGCGGGGGAGGAGTGTGACTGCGGCTCGGTGCAGGTGAGAGTGGGGGCGGGGCGGGGCGGGGCGGGGCGGGGCGGGGGAGGAGTGTGACTGCGGCTCGGTGCAGGTGAGAGTGGGGGCGGGGCGGGGCGGGGCGGGGGAGGAGTGTGACTGCGGCTCGGTGCAGGTGAGAGTGGGGGCGGGGCCGGGCGGGGCGGGGGAGGAGTGTGACTGCGGCTCGGTGCAGGTGAGAGTGGGGGCGGGGCCGGGCGGGGCCGGGCGGGGCCGGGCCAGGGGGGCCTGGGCGGGGCCGGGCAGGGCCGGGCCAGCGCCGCCGCCTCCTCTGCTCCCTCCCTTCTCGCAGGAGTGCAGCCGCGCGGGCGGGGCCGGGGCGGGGGGGGGGGGGCCGGGCGGGGCCGGGCCAGGGGGGCCAGGGGGGCCAGGGGGGCCTAGGCGGGGCCGGGCGGGGCCGGGCCAGCGCCGCCGCCTCCTCTGCTCCCTCCCTTCTCGCAGGAGTGCAGCCGCGCGGGCGGGGCCGGGCCAGGGGGGCCTGGGCGGGGCGGGGCCGGGCCAGGGGGGCCTGGGCGGGGCCGGGCGGGGCCGGGCCAGCGCCGCCGCCTCCTCTGCTCCCTCCCTTCTCGCAGGAGTGCAGCCGCGCGGGCGGGGCCTGCTGCAAGAAGTGCACCCTGACCCACGACGCCATGTGCAGCGACGGGCTGTGCTGTCGGGGGTGCAAGGTGGGGCCTCGGGGGCGGGGCTGGGGCGGGGCCGGGCGGGCCAATCGGAGGGCCAGGAGGCGGGCTGAGGGCGGGCTCAGAGGAGCCGTGGATGGGCCGCGGGCTGGAGGTGAGGGGCGCGGGGCTGGGGGCTTGGAGCTGGGCCTGCACCCTGGGCCCGGCCCGGCCCAGCTCACCCAGTGCGCCCTCCTCCTGCCCCGCCCAGTACGAGCCCAGGGGCGTGTCCTGCCGAGAGGCGGTAAATGAGTGCGACATCGCGGAGACCTGCACGGGCGACTCCAGCCAGGTGAGTCCGGCGGCCCCGAGGGGCCGGGCTGCCCTCCCGGGTGATCGCGCCCCGCAGTCTGCCGGGAGAGGTGGCGGGGGCAGCGCCCCCCTGACCTGCCACCTCCACTTCCCTCGCACTCTCTGGAAAGCGGGGGTCGGGCGCCCAAACACTGACCCTTGTTTCTGCAGTGCCCCCCCAACCTGCACAAGCTGGATGGTTACTACTGTGAGCAAGAACAGGTAATGAATGGCGAGGGGAGATCTAGGGAGGGGGCTTTTCATCGTCCCCCCGGGGGGTCCTCCCCGGCCCCATCCCTGGAAAAGCCTCCGGTTCAGTGCTCTTTCTTTTTCTGTCTCTGCCTGTCTGTATCTCCGTGTCCCTATCTCCGGCCCTCTGTGTCTGTCTGTCTCTCTCTTTCCCAGGGTCGCTGCTACGGAGGGCGCTGCAAGACCAGGGACAAACAGTGCCGGGCGCTCTGGGGCCACAGTGAGTCCTCTGCATGCTGCCACCCCATCCCCACACTCATCTTGTACACACAGACAAGAACTGGAGATCCGGCCTCCGACAAATCTTGGATAAACCCTCCCTAGGCCCGCTTCATCCACAGTGATGGCAGTAGCATCTAAAATTGTGTGTTGGATTAAACGGCCCCTATAATCCCAAAGCCTCTTCCAGCATTTACCTTTTATGGGGCTCCAGTTTGGGGGCTAAGGACGTGTGATTGAGGATAGGGAATGGGAATGACTAGGTGAATGCCCCCCTCACCTGGAGCCCTTCCTGAAGTCCCAGGAACTCGGAAAGACCTAGCCGGATATGTACCTAGAGGGCAGTTCAGAGAGCTCAGGGTTGAGCTGTGGGGCAAGCCTCGTGTTTTGTCTCCTGCAGATGCCGCTGACCGCTATTGCTATGAGCGATTGAACGTGGAGGGGACAGAACGAGGAAACTGTGGGCGAAAGGGCTCTGGCTGGGTCCAGTGTAGTAAGCAGTGAGTGAGTGGGTCCCCCCTCATGAGGAAGCCCTGGTTCTTGGGGAACCTTGGGGAAGAGACAGTTGACTCTAGGCCAAGTCTTTTTGGTTTTTAGGGCAAGGACCCTGAGGTAGGAAGGAAGAAAAAAGATGTCAAGAGAAGCTGAGAGGGAGAGAGGGGTGATGAGAAGCTATGAAGGATATCTGTCATCCTCTACCTCTTGATTCCTCCATTTTGTCATCTGTTCAGAATTATAGTTAGAGTCATGGACAGGATTGGGGTTTCTGATGATGAGATTTGGAGCTGAACTTGGCTTGGGGTATTTCAGATTAGGAGCCAATCATCACAGGGGGAGCTAGTGGTGCAGTGCATAGAGCACCAGCCCTGGAGTCAGGAGTACCTGAGTTCAAATCCAGCCTCACACACTTAATAATTACCTAGCTGTGTGACCTTGGGCAAGTCACCTAACCTCATTGCCTTTCAAAACCAAAAAAAAAAAACAAAAACAAAGGAGCCAATCATCATGGTTAAGATGGACTCATCTCTCAAATCTCCCCTCCCCCCCCAGGGACGTGCTCTGTGGATTTCTTCTTTGTGTCAACATCTCTGGTGGGCCTCGGCTAGGGGACCTGGGTGGGGACATCAGCAGCATCACTTTCTATCACCAGGGCAGGGAGCTGGACTGCAGGTACCTGGAGCCCTTCCTTTTTAGTCCACCTGAGGGTAGGGGTGCTAAGATGAAAGGGGGGGAGGCAGAGGGGACAGGAGGAATAAGGGACAAGAGAATGGGGGACTAAGTGGGGATTGCACCCCAGAGACCAAAGCAGAGACTGCCTTTCCCTTTAGGGGAGGCCATGTGGAACTTGCAGATGGCTCAGACCTGAGCTATGTGGAGGACGGCACTCCCTGTGGCCCCAACATGCTCTGCCTGGATCACCATTGCCTCCCAGCCTCAGCCTTCAACTTCAGTAGCTGTCCCGGCAGTACAGGACGCAGGATCTGCTCTGACCATGGGGTCAGTACTGGCCTCTCCACACCCACAGACTGATCCTTTGATGGAATGGGTCACAGCCAGCCTGACTGGGGAGGAAGGGTAGGGAAGATGATCACATCCCACTTCTCAAAGGAGCTTTCCTCTCCCTCCCAGGTTTGTAGCAACGAGGGGAAATGCATTTGTCAGTCTGACTGGACAGGCAAAGATTGCAGTGTCTACAATCCAATGCCCACTTCTCCACCCACAGAAGAAACTGAGAGATACAAGGGTGAGCTTTGGGATCTAGGGGTTGGGGTGAAATTTTTCTTTTTTTTCTAAGTTAAATGTTGTTTTCCCCACACACATAGTTTCCTTGCCACTCCTCCATTAAAAAGACCCAACCTCCCCTTATAAAAACCATTAAAAATCAAGCAGATTATTTCATTGGCTATGTCCAAAATATTATTTGTCTCATTCTGCACTCCATCAGCTCTCTAACAAGAGATGGGTAGCATATTTCATCCTGTTTTCTGGAATTGTGATTTTTCAAGGAATTGTTCAAAGTTCTTGGCTTTGCAATGTGATTATTGTATAGCTTGTTCTCCAGGTTCTTCTCACTTCACTTTGCCTCAGTTTATACAATTTTTCAAGGTCTCTCTGAAATCATCTCCATCATTTCGTATGGCATAATTTTTTATGGTATATTCTATTACATTCATCCATCCATTTGACATATTTTGTTCAACCATTCCCTAATTGATGGGCCTCCCTCCCCTAACTTGTAGTTCTTTTGCCACCACAAAAAGAGCTGCTAAAAACATTTTAGTTTTTGTGGGTCCTTTTCCTTCTTCTCTGATCTCTTTGGGATACAGTACTCAATATTTCTGACTCCCCTCCTTCCTCTTCCCAGTGATTCTTGTAGATGCATTCTCTCTCCACTCATTTCTAAACAAAATCAAACTCCCTTTCACCAGGTCCCAGCGGCACCAATATCATCATCGGCTCCATCGCAGGGGCTGTGCTAGTTGCAGCCATCGTCCTGGGTGGCACTGGCTGGGGATTTAAGTAAGCGCCTCCCTGTCCCAGATGATTTTCCCAACCCAGGGGTGGTGGGGGTAACTTTGTAGCTTCCACAGTGTCTGATGACCTGGACCACTCTTTGGGAAGGGGGGATGGGGAGTCCTGGTCCCCTTGGGGGCTGATGAAGGCCGGCGCAAGGAAGTGAGTCCCTAATTGGATTCTGTCTCTCTATCTCTGTCTCTCCCGTTCCCTTCCCTAAGAAACATTCGCCGAGGAAGGTATGACCCGACTCAGCAGGGGGCAGTGTGATGGCACCTCCACTTCCATCCCACCCGCACCCGCATCCGTCTCCATCTCCATCGTCAGCTACCATCCTGATTTCTCCATTGGCACAGGCCCGAGATCACTGTCCCCTGCCGGGGGGGGGGGGGGTTCCAGGTTGTAGAATGACAGGCACCAATGCTCTCTGTCATTCCGACCTACCAGCCTGGCTTCTCCACCTGCTCGCTCATTGAGAGGGTCACATTGTTGGGTCATCCTTTTCCACCACCAGCTCTCCACAGCCCCCACTACAGGCCAAAGTGCTTAAAATATTCATGGACCTGGCTGGGCCTCCTCAACCTCTGTCCTTCAGCAATAAATAACCACAGCACCAGTCCCCTGGGGAAGGGGAAACAGCCCTACAATCCACCTGTCTCCCCATGCCATCTGGTCATGTCTTCCATGTCATCTAATGTCTGACCTCCCCTGCTCCTCCTCCCTTCTGGCCTTTTGTGCATCCTTTGACTTTCCCTTCAACCTCTATAGATCATCACAGTGACAGACAGGTCCTACTTAGTGAGCAGATGTTCAGACATCTGGGGTACTGGGTGGGGGGAACCAGCTTCTCTGCCAAGGCCTTTATGGGAAGCAGACCCTAAATTCTATCTGTGTTAGCATCTTCCTTCCCTTCACCATCTTGGGGGGGGGGGTCGGGAGGGACCCTAAGCCTAGAGTTAGTTGCGCTTCCCCCTGCCTCACCTGTCAGCTCTCTGGTGCTTCTATGTTAGACTGGACTGAAGCCTGTCCCCCTCTTTGGTTCCTCGTTTCTCTTCCAGGTCGGGTGGGGCCTAAGCTCCTCTCCACCCCCCTGCCTGGCGCTCACAGTCACCACCTGGAAGGGGAAAGGACACACCTGCCCTCACCCCACCAACAGAGGAGCCATGCCATGTGAAAGTCTTCCTGGGGCCGGGCCCCCAAAGGGACATCTTGGTGGGGTGGATCCCTGGCATGGATGTACTACTACTACTGACAGTGAGGGGGCTGACGTGTGCATCCTGCCCCCCTCCACCTCATGCCCAGCTTTGCCTTGTGTGCACTCATCCCCCTCCCCATGTGAATGTAGCTTCCATCATCACTGACTGTGCCCAGGCTGGGGCCAGAGGGCATCTACTGATGGAGGGAGGGGGGCAGCCACCAGCTGACACTGCACTTTGGCCCTAGGGGCACCTCGGCTGACCCTGCCTGCAAGACTGGTTCAGTCAATAAATATCAGATCCCAGGGCCTCCTTGCCCAGCCTTCCAGGGGCTTGGGGGATGTCCTGTCTTTGCCCCCATTCTGGCTTCCTCACTCTCCCAGCCAGAGCCTGGAGGTGGCTTAAGATGTCTGATTTTTTTTTTTAAGAAATTGAGACCTAAATGATGAATGTAACCACAAGGTTGGCAGAGACCAGGGTAGCTTCTAAGGGTATTCTGGTATTAAGGGGGAGAAGAAAGACATAGGGATCCCCCTTCCCCTTTGATGGGAACATAAATTTTCCCCAAACCCAAGGTGGAGTTTGGGGATCAATCCTTCCTCCTCTCTATCACCAGTCCACACTAGAGCTCCCTGGCCCTGCTGCAACCCAGGACAGGCCTGAGTGTTAAATTGAAACCAAAGCCGCCTGGTCCTGTGGCCATGACCCCAGAATGTCAGCAAGGGCCAGGGCCTGGACTGGGAATCCCAGGGAGTCATATGTCACATGGGCAGTTCTGGAACTAACTCAGGGTTGGAGTGCCCATTGGGGTGACCCTAGATGTTGTAGGCAATTGACCCCCTTCCCCAGCAGTGGGACCTAGGTTCAAGGTGTCCTGTGACTGGTGCTATGGTGGGCATCAGAATAATGGGTTAGGAAAGCACAGGGCCCCATAGAATCCAAAATCCTAAGGCAGGGCTTCAAGACCACACCTTCCTAGACCCTCGATTGAAACTCCCCTTCCTTCTTGCACCCTAAACTCAAGGCCTGAGCAGTGTTTACATACAGTATTGCCTCTCTACCCCCACCCTTAGAGCCCCAAATGGGAGGTATCTCTCCATCTTGGGGGGGAGACCTCTGTGGCTCTATATGGACAATCACCCTCTGCTTCTGGGCTTCCTTTATGAACTTTGACCTGGAGCTGAAGAAATGAAGGGGTGAGGGAACCCATCCTCCTCCTCTCCTAGTTTAAATGTTTGGCCCGGGATGTGTGAGAAAGGAGACAAAAAGGCCTATGCCTCCTTTCACCACAGCCAATACCACTCCTTCCTGATGAAAGCTGCAGTTCTCTGCCCCTTCCAAGTCCGCTATTGAGTCTCGGCTCCCCCAACTGGGGCAACTCTGGGGAGGAATTTTCAGGGGGGTGGGCTGCATCTGCTGCATCCCCCTTCCCTCCCCAAACCTCACCTCAGGTGCTAGCTGGGGGGACCTGGGGCTGCTACACTTTGATTCCTTCTAAGTAGCTATGGAAAGCCTGGTGGCAGGAGCCCCTGGGGCAGGGTCCCAGATGCTCTGCCCAAGGCAAGGGGCCCATGGGTAGGAAGCCCTGCCCCAAGCACACCTGCCCTGCTGCCCGAAGTAAGAGCAGGTCTAGTGATGCCTTATGGTGTTCCCCCGGTGGAATTGTGTGCACATTTATGTCAACACAAGCCTGAGTATAAGTGAATGGCTTTGCACCTCTGCACAAATGTACCTCTGGGTGTGCGTGTGCGTGTGCGTGTGTGTGTGTGTGTGTGTGTGTGTGTGTGTGTGTGCCCACACCGGTTGGGGGAAGAGAGAGAGAATGTCCACCACCTTTGTGTGACCAGTTAGCCTGATGCTCTCAGCCATCGGCATCCTCTCATCCCACTGCCTGCCCCTGGGGCCCCCCAGGCTGGGGCAGAGGCTGGGGTCCCCCCCAGAGTGATGCCATGTCCATGCAGCATCCTGTAAATACACCATTATGGGGGGAAGGGGAAGAAAGGGAAATAAAGATCCCATCCTGGGGCTTCCATGGAGCTCACACTCTTGGTCTTGTCATTGACTTTGGCTCTTGGCATGATTTCTTGACCTCTTTCTAGGGGAATCAGGGTTACTGTCCTTCCCAAGCCCACTTCCAACAGACTAGAGTCTGCCAGTCTAGGCTGGGGACATGGATATTCTCCTGGGAAGGGGGTTTGCTTTTCATTTCATTGAGAAGGTTTATCAGCTCTAGCCAAGAGAACCCTTCCTGTACTTCACAGAGATTCCAAAATCAGAAGTCTTCCTTGACCCATAGAAAACCCAACTCTTCTTCTTCTCTCCCACCCAGACTTTGGTAAGACAATCTTGAGGGTCTATTTTATCTTAGAATTCATTTATGCCTCAATAGGACAAAGGGGCAGGTGATTCCAGACCTGAGGATAGTTATCCCTTCCACACTGTGATTATCTCATCAAGGTTTGGATAAATTACAGGTTGACATAAAATATTAAATGGAAATTTGGGGAGAGTTTTGTGGAAGCTGCAGAGGACACACACAAAGACCAGCAGATGACACAGAGCCTATGACCAAATACTTAACCCAAATTTTCTAATAGAGTATTGTAAATAATCCATAAAAGAAAAAATTCGGACTTCTCAGGTTTGAAGGGAGGCCAAAAAAATTTTACAGATTTTCAAGATCACTGGGGCACCACATTCCCTATGCAGAAGGGATAACTGTACATCCTAGAATTGGGGTAAGAATCCACAGCCCAGATATCCAGTCTGATCTGAGACCTCCTAACCTGAGCTATACAGTCACTGTTTCTGGTGTGAATCTTAAAACACCAGGGAACATCTCAAATTCCAAAGGGGATACAAAAAAAGGCTTAAATATTGGCAAATCAAAATCATTCCAATCTAAGAGGGGGTGATGAATGAAGTCTGGGACTATATTATAATTCATGGGATCATATATTTGAAAATTAGAAGGGATATAAAGGATCAGTTGAATAAATCTTTACTGCCTACTATCTTCTAATGGGAGGATATACACACCTGGCAGCCAGGGAAGGGGGTTCTGACCTGGTGGGGGACATTAAAGGAGTGTTGAGTGTCTGCCTGTTCTCCTTTCCAGAAGCACCTGAAATATTTATTTGATTACTTTTTCTTAGAGAGGTGGAAAAGGGACGGAATAATGCAGATGGCAAGATGTTTAATGAGGATGGAGGAAGGAGTGGGTTAGGTGAATTTGCACCTATTCACTAATCAGAGGAGTATAACACTGGGGAAGTGGGGCACAGTCTGCTCCCATTGGGTCTAGGGGAGCAGTGGGTAGATAACAAGGTGTCTCAGAGAATCTTATGTGCCCAGCCCCTTCAGTTTCTGCAGATAAGAAAACTGAAGCTCAGAGAGGTTGTTGATAGTCCTATAGGAAATAAGTGGATTTGAACCCAGGTCCTCTGACTTAAAAATTAGTTCTCTCTCTTTTTTTTAAGGTTTTTGCAAGGCAATGGGGTTAAGTGGCTTGCCCAAGGCCACACAGCTAGGTAATTATTAAGTGTCTGAGACCGGATTTGAACCCAGGTACTCCTGACTCCAGGGTCAGTGCTTTATCCACTGCACCACCTAGCCGCCCCTTTTCTTTTCATTGTACCACATTTGTCTTGTTGAATTGGACTGGATATGGAGTCAATTAAGATCAGAGTTTGAATCTTAGCTATGACAGTTTTGCTGAGTTGTTTCAGTCACATCATTTTGGGGGTTTTCTTGGCAAAGATATTGGAGTGGTCTCATTTGCAGAAGAGGAAACTGAGACAAACAGGGTTAGGTGACTTGCCCAGGGCCACACAGTGAGTAAAGGTCTGAGGCTGGATTTGAATTCATGATGATGAGTCTCCCTGACTCCAGAGCTGCTGCTCTATCCACTGTACCATTTGTCAAACTAAAGTACTAGGTAAATGTGAGAAAGTAATATTATTTCCGACATACTTGACTCATAACAACCTTATGGAAAGTTGGGGCAAGTATTATCTCCCTCATTTCACAGAGGTGGAAAATATGCCTCGCAGAAAGTTTTGTCCATGATCACAAAGCTAGTAAATGTCAGAAATCCCAGAGAAATCTTCCAAGTCCTAGCTCTCTTCCTCAAACCAAGTTGGATTCAGGAAAAGTTGTAAGCAGCTTGGTGACTGGGCCATACACACTTATTAACACTTGTCAGGAATGTGCCAGGTAATACTGTTAGGTCTGGGGGATACAAAGACAATTAATCATTGCCTTCAAGGAGCTTCCATTCTAAAAAGTCTGAAGACATCACACAAAAGGAAACTGAACTTGGGAGTTGCAGGAGAAGATGCCAGCTTGGGGACTGTGGTATTGAAGTTGGGAAAGTCAGAAGCACAGCCAGGAGAATGAAGGTGAGCTGACCTGGGATCTTCCCCAAAATGAGGCTCCTGAGACAAACCCACCGATGGGAGGAGAGGACTTCCATGGTAGAGAGATATTTCAAGTTGAGAAGGCTCCAGGAATGCATGCCTGAATTAGTATTTATAAATGCTTATGGTTGTTGTTGTTCAGTTGTGCCCAATTCTTCATGACCCCTTTTGGAGTTTTCTTGACAGAGATACTGGAGTGATTTGCCATCTCCTTCTCCAGTTCATTTCACAAATGAGGAAACTGAAGCAAACAAGGTTAAGTGATTGACCCAGTTAGTGTCTGAGGCTGAATTTCCTAACAGATCTTCCTAACTCTAGGCCTGGCACTTTGTCCACTGTGCCACCTAGTTGCCCCCCTCCCCCCACTGGGGAGTACATTGATACATCCAGGAGCAGTAACTGAATTAATTTGATCAAGATTCCAAAACTGGAAAGGAGTAGGGGAGGGAAGGAGAAAGCCTGGGAGAAGGGAGGGAGTACCCCTGAGGACAATCACTGGTGAGTTTAATTGGGCATCAGGTCAGAAGTTTTAGAGAGGAAAGACTCAAAAAGCCCAATGTTTGGTCTGTGGTCAAAAAGCCAAGTGGATTTTTAAAAACTTCACTAATGTTTTTCCTTCCTATCCCATGGTTTTCTTTCTTTTCCCTTAGACTTAATTCTTTATACAAAAAATGACTAATATGTAAACATGGACAACTTTTACCAGATTGTTTGTTGCTGAGAGGAGTGGGGTGGGAAGGGACGGGATAGAAAAATGTGTAACATAAATATGCAAGTAGATGAATATTAAAAAACTTTCATAACATGCAATTGGAAAAATAGAAAAAATCAATCAAAAAAAGAAAAGAGGTAAGTGGAAAGAAGACAAGTAGGAAGTATAGTTTAATAAAGAGAGATAGGTGAGTTGGTAAAGACAGAGGACAGTGGAAAGTCTGAAAAAAAAACTCTATTTTCAGTTGTGGGGAAGACAATAAACATTTATCAAGTGCCAGACATTTTATGGGTAGCTATGGATATGGTTCTACTTCTGGAGTAAGGAAGACCTTAGTTCAAATTCAGCCTCAGACATTTACTAGCTATATGACCTTGGTAAAGGTCACTTATCCCTATATGCCTCAGTTTCCATATTTGTAAAATGAGTAGAAGGAGAATGAAATGGCAAACCACTCCAGTATCTTTGCCAAGAAACCTCAAATGGGATCATGAAGAGCTAGACACAACTGACACAAATCACAATAACAAACATATGTATACACATATAGATTGTGGATATGAGCTCTGTAATGATTAAGAGCTGCTTCAGGAGGGGGCGGCTAGGTGGCGTAGTGGATAGAGCACCTGCCCTGGAGTCAGGAGGATCTGAGTGCAAATCCAACCTCAGACACTTAATAATTACCTAGCTATGTGGCCTTGGGCAAGTCACTTAACCCCATTGCCTTGCAAAAAACCTAAAAAAAAAAAAAAGAAGAAAAACAAAGAGTTGCTTCAGGATTTTCTACTGTTCTGTCATTACCAACTCTCCTATCTCTCTTCATTGAACTATATATACTTTTTACCTGTCTGCCACCTTCTTTCCACTTGCCTTTTTTTCTTTTTTATTGATATTTTCTTTCATTTTTCCAGTTGTATGTTATGAAAATTTTTCAATATTCATCCACTTACATATTTATAACTTACTCATAGGGTAGTAGGACAATGGATTTGCCAATTAGGATTTCTAAGACTCAGAGTTGCTAGACATCCCAGTGATCCTTTTGAGAAGTCAACTCTAACATTTATCGTTGTCCTTTCTGGTCATATTTGCCAGTCTGAGAGGTGTGAGGTGGTATTTCAGAGATGCTCTAATTTGCATTTCTCTAATAATTACTGATTTAGAGCAATTTTTCATATGACTATGGATTGCTTTGATCTCCTCATCTGGAAATTGCCTTTGCATATCCTTTGACCATTTGTCAATTGGGGAATGGCTTGTCTTGTTAAAAATTTGACTCCATTCTTTGTATATTTTAGAAGTGAGTCCTTTGTCAGAAACACTAGTTATAAAAATTGTTTCCCAATTTACTACATTTCTTTTGATCTTGGTTACAGTGATTTTGTCTGTGCAAAAGCTTTTTAATTTAATGTAATCAAAATTGTCTAGTTTTTTTTTTAATGATGCTCTCTCCATCTCTTCCTTAGTCATAAATGCAAATTAAAGCATCTCTGAGGTACCACCTCACACCTCTCAGACAGGCCAATATGACCAGAAAGGATAATGAACATTGTTGGAAGGGTTGTGGGATATCTGGGACACTATTACACTGTTGGTGGAGCTGTGAACTCATCCAAGCTTTCTGGAGAGAAATTTGGAATTATGCCCAAAAGGCAACAAAAATGTGCATACCACTACTGGGTCTATACCCTGAAGAGATTATGTAAAAGGGTAAAAATATCACTTGTACAAAAATATTCATAGCAGCCCTGTTTGTGGTGGCAAACAATTGGAAATCAAGTAAATGTCCTTCAATTGGAGAATGGCTTAGCAAACTGTGGCATATGTATGTCATGGAACACTATTGTTCTATTAGAAACCAGGAGGGATGGAAATCCAGGGAAGCCTGAAGGGATTTGCATGAACTGATGCTGAGTGAGATGAGCAGAACCAGAAGAACATTGTAGACCCTAACAGCAACATGGGGGTGATGGTCAACCTTAATGGATTTTCTCATTCCATCAGGGCAACAATCAGGCACAATTTTGAGCTCTCTGCAATGGAGAATACCATCTGTATCCAAAGAAAGAATTGTGGAGTTTGAACAAAGACCAAAGACTAGTACCTCTAATATAAAAAAAAAAAACCATTGTCTTATTATGTAATTTTGCTATCTCTTATACTTTATGTTTCTTCCTTAAGGATATGATTTCTCTCTCTCATCACATTTAACTTAGATCAATGTATACCATGGAAACAATGTAAAGACTAAGAGACTCACTTCTGGGAGGGGGTTAAGCAAGATTAGGGGGAAAATTGTAAAATTCAAAATAAATAAAATCTTTCTTAAAAACTAAATAAAAAAAATTTAAAAATAAAAATAAAAAAGAGAAGTCAACTCTAGATGATGGCTAAAGAGGCTGGACCAGCCTTGAACAGCTCCAGGTGGTCCTGAGCAGCAGCTGCTGTCTTGGGACTTTCCAAACATCTTACTCCCTGGTTTATCCTCTCCACAGATGTCTTCTCTCTTAAGACCCTCCTCCTCCACTTCCAAACTAGAAACCATGTGATCTAACCCCTTTCTCTCTCTCTCTCCTCTGACCAACTGAAGAACTCTACCTCTTTGTTCCCTTGTAGGAACTTCTCTCCCTTGTAAGACTTTTCTCAGACAAGAAATTCATTTAATTGGTGTATTGAATTCTGCTTCATTTCTGGTCCCTATGTGGATCTGGGAGTCATTTGTTAACCATATAGATATATACAAATTAATAGAAGGTAATGAAATACAAAGTCATTAGGGAGAGAAAGTCAATGGGCATTGGATTTCAAGTTCCTTAAAGGGAGAGACCAGCTTTTGACTCTTTTGGTATCAACAGAGCATAGGGCAACCAGATGGCACAGTGAATAGAGGGCTGGCCCTGAAGTCAAGAGGACTTGAGTTCAAATCTAGATCCAGACACTTACTAGCTGTGTGACCTTGGGCAAGTCACTTAACCCTGCCTCACATCCAGGGCCATCTCCAGTCGTCCTGATTCATATCTAGCCACTGGTCCCAGATGGCTCTAGAGGAGTTAGAGAGGCTGGTGACTTAGCACAGCACCCCCTCACTCAAATCCAATTCATGTGCTTGTTCTGGCATCATCTCCCTAACATCATGGTCTTCAAAAATGAAGCACAAGGGGGGCAACTAGGTAGTTAGAAAGTTAGGTTGATGTCAAGTTGTGAAAGGCTTTAGAAGTCAAATGGAGGAGTTTATAAATTACCCTAAGCAGAGAAAAGAGTGATGAGATCATTGGGAGGGCCCAGAAGAGCCTGGAGGTACACTAGAATTGAGGGGAGGGAGTGGTAGTGATATAGCTAATGAGCCAGCAAAGTAGACAGATGGAGAAAACCAGGAGAGAGGAGTATTGTGAACACCCAGAGAGAAGTGTCCAAGAGGAGAGGGTGGTCATCGGGGTCAAATGCAAAAGAGACACCAGGAAGATAAAGGCTGAAAAAATATGGCCAGCTTTGGTAAGCTCTGGGGAGAAATTTCAGAGTCATAATGAAGTTAGAGACCAGACTGCAAAGCTGGAGTGCATTTGGGTACATTTCATGTTATATAATAGCCTGCAGACTATATCTTGTATTACATACACTATATTTTACATATATATATATATATATATATATATATTATGGCTATAATAAACATATAGTTCTATAAAATGCAGAATTATTATATATAATTATACTTAACATAATTATGTAAAATCTATTGTAGATGATATAATTCAGTCATTTTTAGAAATGTCTGACTCTTCATGACCCCAGTTGAGGTTTTCTTTTTTTTCCCAGTTGAGGTTTTCTTGGCAGGGAAAATCACTGGAGTAGCTTTCTGTTCCTTTCTCCAGCTCATTTTACAGATGAGGAAACTGAGGCAAAGGCCACACAAGCAGCAAGTATCTGAAGCTAGATCTGAACTCAGATCTTTCTGATTCCAGGCCTAGAGCCTTACCATTGTGCCTCCTGACTGCCTAGATGGGAATTAATCTACTGGAGAAGATAGGAGGGGATAAGATCAAAGGAACAAATAGTCTGGACTTGGCAAGGAGAAAGGCTATTTCATTATCAGAGACTGGACAGGAGGGATAAAGAGTAAAAGAAGAAAGTGGGCTCATAGTCAATGGTATCAATTTTCTTTTTCTTATGATTATATGTAACTTTAATTTCTTCATTTAAAAACTGCCTGTTCATATCTTTGACCATTTATCAATAGAATGACTTTCTTTATTTTTTATTTTTTAAAGCACTATATAAATGTATTTTTATGGATATAATTTTTTTCAATTTTCTTAAAGTCTAAAGTAAGATCTTCAGTTGAGAGAGAGGGAAGAAGAGGATGTGAGGAAAGCCTGGAGACAGTAGAGGTTTGCATCAGCTTCTTTGGGAAGTGGGATAAAGAAGTAATTGGAGAGGATTAAAAATGAGTTGTCTTGGGGGGGGGGGCTAGATGGCACAGTAGACAGAGCACCAGCCCTGGAGTCAGGAGTACCTGAGTCCAAATCTGGCCTCAGACACTTAATAATGACCCAGCTGTGTGGCCTTGGGCAAGCCACTTAACCCCATTGCCTCATATAAAAATAATTTTATTCATTTATTTATTTATTTTAGGTTTTAGCAAGGCCACCTGCTACTCCAATAAAAACAAATTAAAAAAAAAAAGGATGGATAAAAATCCTCTAATACATGAAAGGCCCCCCCCACCCCCAACCAACAAACATTAAGCTCCTGCTCAGTGTAGGACATTATGCTAGTGCCTAGGGGAAAATAGAGAAAAAAAGTAAAAAACAGTTCCAAAAAACTTAAAAGTAGGGGAGCTAACATTCCCCTATAGGATTACGATATATTATTTTTTATTTAAACCTTTATCATTTTCAATGAAATAAGAGTATTTACTTCTTTTGAGTCATGCATATTCTTTTTTTTAATTTTATTTAAGGCAATGGAGTTTATTGACTTTCTCAAGGTCACATAGATAGACAATTTATTAAACATCTGAGGTCACATTTGAACTCAGATCCTCCTGACTCCAGGGCTGGTACTCTATCCACTGTGCCACCTAGCTGCCCTGCCTTTATCATTTTCACACGTAGAATTCCATATTCCAAGATTCTCACTTCTTTATAGTGTTACTGCCGAGTCTTGTCTGATCCTGACTTCAGTTCCTTGTACTTGAATGCTTTCTTTCTAACTACTTACAATACTTTCCTTGACCTGGAAGGTTGCTCTGGATTTTGGTTAAAATGGGAGTTTTCACTTTGGGATTTTTTTTCCAGGAAATTTCTTTTAGCTCTCTATTTTCACTTTTCCTGCTAGTTCTAGTAAATCTAGACAATTTTCATTTATGATTCTTTTATTTTATCCAGATTTCTGTGGTGCAAAGGAAGAGTCTAGAGATTCTCAAGTTACTCCTCTTGATTTATGTTCTGAGATTTTTATGTTTTTGGTGGTAGATACTTTATATTTTTTCCTACTTTTAATAATTTGATTTTATTAATACTTCTTATTGTCTTTGAGTTCTGTTATGGTCTTCACTCTAATGTTTAGATAGTTTGTCAATTGGTATAATCTTCCAAATTATCTATTCCAATTTTTCCTTCAAAGCTTGCTTTCTTTCTTTCTTTCTTTCTTTCTTTCTTTCACTTCATTTCTTCCAGCTACTCTTTTAATCATTGTGGTCAAGCTATTTCTTTCCCCTATTAGATCTGTCTTATGTTTATTATATTTTTACTCTCTTCTTTTGTGTTTTCCTTTTTTGGGTATCTCTTGGCTCATATCTCTTGGCTCATCTCTCATAGTTTTTGGTGTCTTCTGTTCATTCACATATCTAGTCCCATTTCCTGATTTGGAACTTTGTGCAAGGCCAGGCTCCCACACTCTTAGTCTTGACTTCAATTTTGTGAATTCCAGCATCTGGCTTTTGTCAAACTGGATGAGTCTGCTTAGATTTCTGGCAGGCTTCAATGTCCCTAGTCAGAGCCTGGTCAAGGTGTTGCTTTGGTCTTCTGTTCTTTTCACCTGATTCATACTGGTTTTCTGACTGCATCGGCATGTAGCTTCTGACTATTTTTTGGTATAGTTCTGGGCTGAAGAAGATTCTTTTTCCTTAGCCCCACAAAAATCCTGGATACCATAAAAAGAATCATAAATGAAAATTGCCCGGATTTATTAGATAGAATCAGAAGGCAAAGTGAAAATAGAAAAGCTTATTAATGTTCTCTTTTAGACTTGATCATTTTTTCAATGTGGTTCTCTTTTTTGGATTATTGCTGGAATATATATATATATATATATATATATATATATATATATATATGGAATTCTTTTGTTTAGCTTTTAAATTCCTTCATGGTTTGGATTCACCTGCCTTTCTATCCTTCTTCTGTTGACTTCTCTTGTTTCATTCTCCAGTTCAGCCAAGTGAGCTTTCTCGCTGTTCCCCACTCACATTTTATCTGAATTCTCGCTTCATCTCCATTTTCTAGAATTCCTTGTCTATTTCAAAACTCTGCTCAGGTGCTACCTTCCACATGCTCTGATGCTCTTATGCTAAGCTCACGGGGACCAGATTTGTGATTTCACTGACACTTTCAGGGGAGGAAACTCTACCAGTGCAGGTCAGCACCTTCCTATCAACTTGAAATATTGGCCTTTCCTAGAACACTGAGAATGTAAGTGATTTGTCCAAGTATACATCACAACACCAGTATAATATTAGAGGTGGGACTCAAACCCAGGTCTTTTTGGCTCTGATAATGGTTCTCTATCCACCATACAACACTGCCTCTCCTCTGACCTATGGCATATATCTGGTGCTTAATAAATACTTGTTGATTGATTGGGCTGGTTAGAACTACTCAACTTTCCAATATTAAGGGATCTGAAGTACAGATCATTCTTGTGACAGTAAGTCTGGGTGTCCAGAGACAGAAGGCAAGATGGAATGTATGTGCAGCCATTCGTCCCTTCTTTCTTCCAGAGCAGCACGCCATCCCAGTGATCAAGGGCTTAACTAACCAATGGGCTGCAGTATATTGTTTTAGCCACTAGATGGTCCCCTGGCTTCTCAAGAGTAACCTACTCCCAATTGCTTTTTGCCCATAGAAGAAACTGCAAGAGATTCAGTTGGTCCTATGTTTCAGCATAGAAGCTTATGATCTAGAATAGGTCTCAAAATTCTCATTAAAACATGCAACTTCGGTTATTTTGCTCACAGAGTCCTCCTTCCTCCGACCCCCCCCCCCAGAACATGCCTCACAAATTATAGAAATCAATAATTCACTTTTTATGGTTCGGTGATGTATTAAAACTTAGCACAGAAATTCAGTCAATAAAACAACAAAAAACCATCAAAGAAAAACTGCTTCTAGCTTGAATTGGCTTCCTCCCACCCCATTCCTCATCACCTCCCCCAAACTGATCTGAAGGGAAATTTGAACAAGTTCCAAAATTCAATTCAGTTCCTTTTGAGGAAATGTAAGAACATGGTGAAGTTTGGCTTGATGATCTCTCTGATAAGACCCTCGCTTAGGTCTGCTCCACATTGCAGTGTCCACCACAATCACCACCACAACCACCCTTCCCCTAACCTCATGGTCTTCTAGGCTGTTCAGTCTCCATCTCCGAGTCATCTCTAGGGTCATTGATTGTCACAGGACAGTCTGCTCTCCTCCCGTTTCCTTGTAACCACCGAGGTTGAGGCAGTATCCATGTAAGGACATCAGGACCCATTCCAGCTGCTCATGGGGAAAAAAATTCAGCATGGAATTCATTCAAGGGTTGACTTCTCTTTCTTTCCTTAAACTTTTTTTTATTTTTATTTTTTTGCAAGTCAATGGGGGTTAAGTGCCTTGCCCAAGGCCACACAGATAGGTAATTATTAAGTGTCTGATGTCAAATCTGAACTCAGGTCCTCCTGACTCCAAGGCCAGTGCTCTATCCACTGCGCCACCTAGCCACCCCCCTCTTTCTTTAAACTCTTAAAAAATGTTAGGCAGCTACTTTAAGGAAGGGAGGGATTTTGAACCTGGAATCCAGGAATATGCTTGGTTTTAGTCCCAATAAATTGATAACTGCATTTAAATGTAATTGTCTTCCTTGGTAATCCTATATATTTTATACTTTTAAAAACCTTATTCTAAGAAGGGGATCCTTATAATGCAAGGGATTGTAAGCATAGAGGAATATTGTAATTGGAAACAAATTTTATAATCTTTTCCTGCACTTAATCTTTTCTTTGACCATGGTCAAGTTAGATGTTAGATGCATGCATTTGATAATATGTCACATTAAACTATGTAGGGGCTCATCTTGTAGCCCACCTCCTACAGCAATTTCTCCAATACAAGTCCCTCGAACACTCCCAAAAGGTCAACTCTCCAGTGTAAGAACCAGACCACTCCAAGTATGTCACCCTCCGGTGGATCCTGAGCAGGGTATTGAAGGACAAACTGAAGTATTACTTGCTCTCTTTTCACAGCCCTCACTTCTTGGAGTTCTAATGCACAATTAATTGGCCTCTGGCCTTCCTGGCTAAAATCAGTGGTCTTTAAAGAATTTTTACAGTCTTTATCTTCTGGTCTCTAATCTAAAGAACTTTAACTATCTCTTAATCTTCTGGTCTCTAATTTAAAGAATTTTAACTATCTCTTAATCTTATAGTCTCTAACCTCCCAAAGCATGAGTTAATCAGCTGCCTGCCTGGTTAAAATGCTGCGCCCCAAACCACACCGTGCTCTTTAAAGAACTCTTAACTATCTGTCACTTTCTTTTGTATTGTAATTACTTTTTAATAAATCTGTGTTTTCTTTTTATGCTGCATTCTGGGGTTAAAGTCAAGAGTTCTTCACAGGAAAATTAATGAATCCTCCTACAACATTTAGGCTTCACTAACCTATCTAAGGGGGCCAAAATAAGTGAAAAACCATGGTTTTTCAAAAGTCAAAGCAATTCGAAACCAGAGTATTCTGGTAAGCTTACATTTATATAATTTCCTAGCTTATGCAAGCTTCTCTCTTTACCCTGTCCACTTCTCAGAGGTCTTGGAAAGTCATTTATTTTGGGTATCAGATTACATTACAAGAATTTTTCTTTAAAACAATAATTACATAAAAAATTACAACAAATAGATTCCTGAAATGTACATGCATGGCAAACAGACTATGCTTTTGTTAGATATAGCATTTACACAATGGGAAAAATTCCACTCTAGATTGTATCAAATTTAGATGTTTTCTTTAGTTTCAATATAGCAGAACCTGCTGGTTCTATGGGTGTGTTTTTAGGTGTAGGTGAGGAAATGGATGAAGAAATTTTTTTAAAACAATAATATAAACAAATATGGAGTAAACCAGAATAATTTCCACCATAATAGAAGCAGTCTAAAAATAAACAACTTTGAAGACCTAAAAATTAAGTGCAAATTCACATTGGAAAAAGATGTTTCCTTGCTGAAAAGTTCCTGTACCAAGAGTCTGGTTTAAAAAAAAAAAGGACTCTCTGTCAAGTTGATAACTTTAAGAATCCAATTATTCTATTAGACAATTATCTCCTAAGGATTCATGTCTAGGGTCCAGCTGCTAGGTGGTGCTGAACAGAGTGCTGGACCTGAAGCCTAGAAGACTCCTTTTGTGCAGTTCTGACACTCACTAGCTGTGTGACCCTGGGCAAGTCACTTAACTCTGCCTCAGTTTCCTCATCTGTAAAATGAACTGGAGAAGGAAATGGCAAACCACTCCAATATCTTTACTAAAAAATCCCAAATGGGGTCAGACTCAACTGAACAACCACAAAATGTCTAAGGCATCTTATTGGGTGCTTAGTATACAAAGACAAAATGTATAACTTCTCTGATATCAAGTTTACATTCTGCTACTAGTCCCCTGAGAGCAGGGATTACCCTTTGCCTGTTTTTTTTTAATATCCTCAGTGCTTAGTACAGTAACTGGTTCATAGTAGGCACCTAATAAATGTCTAATGATTTAATAATACTGATTTTTTTAAATGGTGAGGGAGTCATGGGGAAGAGAAACCAGATACATTGACTATAAAACATATTTGGAGGTATAGAAACAAGAGAAAAGAGCTTTGTGCGTATTTTGGGGCAGGGGGAAGATTTGATTCTGCGCCCCCCCCCCCACTTAGTTGATGTAATCACAGAAACAGGAAGGAAAGAGTGGTGATAAGGTATTAATTGTACTTGTGTGAAAAGTTCTCTGAACTGACTCGGCATCATCCAAGCTCCAAGGGGCTCTTCGAAGGTTGGCTGACTTAGGGGAGGGTTTGAGGTTGGGGAGGTGGAGGTGGGAGCTTTCCCATTTAATAAGAGACTTTATGAGATGTGTCCAGCAGGAGGATGGGAGGGCACCCACATATCCTGCAGACAGACCCAGCGTGCCAGGCAAGAAGCAGCTTTGGAGATTCAGGAGAGGCCCAAGGACAAGGAAATTCAGTCACCTTTAAGTAAGGCTTTCTTAGAAGGAAGGTGGAACCGAAACTTTGAGCAAATGGGCTATCCCAGTGGGAACACTCTTTGGGAGAGATGCTGTTAGCAACTCTTACTTATTAAGCTATTAAGCTAAAAGAGGGCAACATCTGCCTGGATGTAGCTATAGCTCTTCCCAGAGGCAGGAGGGCTGGGGTGACCTTTAGAAATTCTGAGCTTTCCACCGAAGAGAAAGTGAAACTCTCAGAAGGGGGAAGAGCATTGCATCTGAAATCGAAGAACCTGGGTACCAAACTCTACCTCCATCAACTTATCACCTACCTCACCTTCACTGTTGCTTTGAGGTAAGCCACCGAGTCTATCTGGGGGTGTTTCCTTTTCTGTAAGGCTGGTCTAAGTGGCACCTAAGGTTTCCTGGCTCTATGACCCCCTGGAAGTTTTTGGGCCTGGGGAACTCAGTTGTAGGCGAACACAGACCTCTAGTGCCCAAAGCTGGCAGGAGAGTGGAACAAGCCTTGCCCCCTGTATCTTCTCCTGCCCTTTGTAGAATCCCCTGGAAGGAAACCGACCATAAGCTCCCGGTCCTTCATTCTGCAGGTTTATCCTAAAGGAACTTGGCTGCCCATGTTGGGGTTGCAGGGAGCAATCTAGGCATGGTTGAAAGGGGGGGCTTAAAGTTATGGGTATATGATTCCATATTGGACCATCCACAGAATTGACATTGCCAGGGATGACCTGTTTGTAACATCCATCCTTTCCTCAGACATCTTCAGGGAAGTAGTATGATAAACAGTGCTGAATTTGGAGGTACAAAGACCAGAGTTTGAACCCAATCTCAGACATTTAATAGCTGTGTGACTCTGGGCAAGTAACTTAACTGCTATTTGCTCAGTTTCCTCTTCTGTAAAATGAGGATAACATCTGCATTCTAGGATTGTTGTGTCATATTTGTAAAGTATATTGCAAACCTTAAAGCTCTATGTAAATGCTAACATTATAGCATCATTGTTATTGTTATCGTTCAGGGATGAGGGCCTGGGGTGGGAGTGGTCTGATCCTGGATATCCAGAGCTTATTAGCACAGAGCTCTAGAGCTTATGAATTACATGGAATATTGTCCTTTGGGTACACACATACCTATATACAGAGTATATAAAATTATACACACAAATATGTTGCTCATTTGTGTCCAACTCTTCCTGACTCCATTTGGTGTTTTCCCGGCAAAGATACTGGAGTGGTATGCCGTTTCTTTTTCCAGCTCACTTTACAGATGATGAAATTGAGGTAAAGAGTTAAGTGACTTGCCGAGGGTCACACAGCTAGTGAGGGTCTGAAGTTGGATTTGAACTCATTAAGGGGAGTCTCCCTGACTGCAGGGCTGGCCCTGTATCCCCTGAACTACTGGCTGCCTCTACATACACAATACATATACATATATACATATATATATGCATATACAAAAATACATTTTAGGTGTATATATTTATGAATATATATATGCATATAAGGATACGTATATTTGTATTTTAAATGAGTATATATGTGTACACATACATACCCATATCATATATATGTACATAAGTATATATTTATATATACACACACACGTTTGTCCTCCTTTCTCAAAGTTGCACAGCTCACATCATCCTGACTTTAGGGCCAGACTCTACCCATTTAAATATTTATCATAGGAAGATAGGAAGTATATGTATTTTAGGTAGGTTTTTGCAAGGCAATGGAGTTAAGTGGCTTGTCCAAGGCCACACAGCTGGGTAAATTATTAAGTGTCTGAGGTCGGATTTGAACTCAGGTCCTCCTGACTCCAAGGCCAGTACTCTATCCACTGTACCACCTAGCCACCCTGAGAAAATATTTTTTCTTTTTTTAGATTTTTCAAGGTAATGGTAATGGTTAAGTGGCTTGCCCAAGGCCACATGGCTAGGTAATTATCAAGTGTCTGAGGTCCGATTTGAACCCAGGTACTCCTGACTCCAAGGCCAGTGCTCTATTCACTGCACCACCTAGCTGCCCCGAGAAAATATTTTTAATTGAAATCTATATTTTTGTTTTTTTTCCTTGTTAAAGACTGTTATTTGAGTTTTACAATTTTCCCCCAATCTTACTTCCCTCCCCCCCATGGAAAGCAATCTGTCAGTCTTTGTTTCCATGTTGTACACTGATCCAAAATGAGTGTGATGAGAGAGAAATCATATCCTTAAGAAACAAAAAGTATAAGAGATAACAAGATCAATGGTTTTTTTTTTTTTCGAAAGGGAATAGTCCTTGAACTTTGTTCAATTTCCACAGTTCTTTCTCTGGATACAGATGGTATTCCCCACTGCAGACAGCCCAAAATTGTCCCTGATTGTTGATCATCGCCCCCATGTTGCTATTAAAGTGCACAGTGATTTTCTGGTTCTGCTCATCTTACTTAGCATCAGTTCATGCAAATCCCTCCAGTCTTCCCTGAATTCCCATCCCTCCTGGTTTCTAATAGAACAATAGTGTTCCATGACATACATCTACCAGTTTGCTAAGCCATTCTCCAATTGAAGGACATTTACTTGATTTCCAATTCTTTGCCACCACAAACAGGGCTGCTATGAATATGTTTTTTTTTTTACCATTTTCATCATATCTTCAGGGTATAGACCCAGTAGTGGTATGCTGGATCAAAGGGTATGCTTATTTTTGTTGCCCTTTGGGCTTAGTTCCTCCAGAAAGGTTGGAGGAGTTCACAGCTCCACCAACAGTGTAATAATGTCCCAGATTTCCCACAACCCTTCCAACAATGATCATTATCCTTTCTGGTCATATTGGCCAGTCTAAGAGGTGTGAGGTGGTACCTCAGAGAAGCTTTAATTTGCATTTCTCTAATAATGATTTAGAGCAATTTTTCATGACTATGGATTGCTTTGATCTCATCTGTAAATTGTCTTTGCATATCCTTTGACCATTTGTCAATTGGGGAATGGCTTTTTTTTTTAAATAACTCAGTTCTCTATATTTTAGAAATGAGTCCTTTGTCAGAATCATTAGTTGTAAAGATAGTTTCCTAGTTTACTACATTTCTTTTGATCTTGGTTACAGTGGTTTTATCTGTGCAAAAGCTTTTTAATTTAATGTAATCAAAATCATCTAGTGTTTTTAGTGATGCTCTCCATCTCTTCCTTAGTCATAAACTGCTCCCCTTTCCATAGATCTGACAGGTAAACTAGTCTTTGGATCTTCTAATTTGCTTATAGTATTGTTTTTTTTTATGTCTAAATCCTGTATCCATTTGGATCTTATCTTGGTAAAGGGTGTTGGGTGTTGGTCTAATCTAAGTTTCTTCCATACTACCAATTTTCCCAGCAGTTTTTATCAAAGAGAGAGTTTTTATCCCAAAAGCTGGACTCTGGGTTTATCAAACAGCAGATTACTATAATCGTTTTGTGTGGGATGAGTTTACCTGCTTAAATAAAACTTGGAGACTTCTCAAGGTATGAAGAGAAAAGTTTCCTTTTCTCTCCATGTTTAAGAAGGAGCAAGGGCGTCCAATTCTCGAGAACTGAATAAAACTTTTCTCTTCATACCTTGAGAAATCTCTGAGTTTTATTTAAGCAGGTAAACTCATCCCACACAGCTGGGGGATTATATGCCCATTAGGGACCATTGCTCTCTCAGAACTTGGTGAAAATGTGCTGCTGCCCAGATTTAGCAGTTTGTCATTTTCTGGGAGTCTTGGTTTCCCCTCTGTGCAAATGATCTGAAGCAGAGAGACTTGGTAGGAAGAGAAAAGCAGATCTGTGGCCAAACCTGATCAATCAGTGGGGACAGCAGCAGTCGGTAACTCTGCACAGGCCTGAAGGTTAAGACTTTGGAATCTGCTAGATTCCTGGAGGGTGAGGACTATTTGGGTGACTGAGGGTTGGGGGGGGGGGGTGAGCCTGCGTATTGCGTATTGGTTGTTAAGAGACTTGGATCTAAGGGCACTTGATCCCAAGAGGTCTCTGTCAATATTTAAAATGGGAAGAGCTCAGTCCAGGCCTTTTCCCATGGAAAATAAGGGAAATAGGGATAAAGAGATTGAGGTACCTGTGAATAATCCATTAGGGAGAAGATTAAGTGATTGGGGTAAATTACCAAAATACAAAGGGAAAAGTAAGAAGAAAATTATTAAGTATTGTTGTCTTGTTTGGGGAACACATTTGGCAGGTCTTTGGGAGGGAGAGACTGTCGACACAACACTAAAATCTTCCCTCACGGCATTTCTGAGACATCAGGAATTTGCCATTGGCCTGTTTGATATGTGTTGAAATTGTCATTTTGGAAAATTGTTGTGTTTGTGTGAACTGTGCTTGTGCCTTGTCTGTCTATGTGTTTAGATTGTCTATTTACTTGTGTGTTTGGTTCTTCCATTGATTTGTTAAAAGGAGGGAAAAAGGGGAGTCAGTGAGTTCCCCTAAAAATTTGGGTTGCATCATTTAAATTGATGCTCTTTATTTTTAGGCAGGATTCATCTAATGCCCTCACTGGCATTGAGCCATTCTGCCTATGTTAAAATGGGTAATATGATCCCTCCCTCCTCATCCGTGTTGTCTCTTGAGCACCTCCAAGAGGGATTTTTTAAAAATTTTTATTTAAAAAGGAACGGATTTGGGTGTTAAATTGACTGAGGCCAAACTCCTCACCCTGTTTATTTTACTATTATGAGAAGCCCCCCCCATTCCTTGTTTATGTTCCCTTCTTTTTCCCTTTCTCCTCGATTCTGTGCTGCCAGTGTTTCCCCGTCCCTCCCCATTTCAGGATAGTTACTTCAGGAAGAATTAGTTAAGTAAGTATTAAAAGGGACCTTATGGGGCGGCTAGGTGGCGTAGTAGATAAAGCACCAGCCCTGGAGTCAGGAGTACCTGGGTTCAAATCCGGTCTCAGACACTTTAATAATTACCTTAGCTGTGTGGCCTTGGGCAAGCCACTTAACCCTGTTTGCCTTGCAAAAACCTAAAAAAAAATAAATAAAAGGGACCTTATTTTGAAGTTAAAGAAACAGAAAAGAGTGAGAGCATTAACAAATATGTAAACAAATAATAGAAAGAAATGCTATTTTAATTTGAAAAGGTTAGGGGAAAATAAATTTCAGAAAGACAAGAGAGTCAGGTTAATCCTAAAGTGTATAATGTGGTTACCAAGATATACCTGTATGGGGAAACTAAATAATTTTTTTTCCCAGAATGATATGGCATCATTAGCTTCAGTTTATCAATATAGATTCAGATGTTGTTAGTTATTACAGAAAATTATGTGACATGTAAGGGTTGAAGAATAGAAGACCAGTCCCCCCAGAAAGAATCTAGGATGGTCTCTCAAAAAAAGTTATTCAGTTTACTCTATTTGAAGAAGGGGGGCAGGGAATATTCTAATTAAGTTAAGGGATTTTTGAATGACTGCCTTTTCCAGGATTTTAGCAGCTATAATCAAGAAATGTTAAATATTAAAACCTTGGAATGGAAAATGTATTGTGAAAAGAGGAATCATATCTGTGGTTTATATAGCTGTATAACCTATGTGAATCTAGTTCAGAATAGTATGAATAGTCAAGAAGAGCTAATGAAAAGGAATGGTGGAAAATGTGAGTTGTATAGTTTGAGTAAGAGATTCTGAAAGTACTTTAAAGAAAATCCAGATAGACAATTGGGTTTTCTTTTGAACCATTTGTTAAGTATGGAAATTGGTAAAAGCATGTAGACAGAAGGTTTGAGCAGGGTTGACTTTGTATATAAAAAGATGGATTTTGGGGAAACTTTGAAAAATGGTTTACAAATCATTGTAAGAAAAGAAGAAAGTATAGAACTATAGAAGTCTATAGGGAGATAGATATGTGTTTAGATGAGGTTGGGCTGATTTAAAAATTGCATTAAATTGGCACTTTTTTGCAAGTTTGGCAGTGGATTGGAGAAGTAATAAACCCCATAAAATGAAAAGTTTGATATGAAAGCAATTGCTAGGTAAATGTTAATCTCATGTTATTGATTCTATAATATGCTAATCTAAAGATACATGTAAATTGAATTAAGGGGTTTGTAAAAAAAAATTGTTTGAGTTTGAATTCTGATGTTTTATGGCCCTTCCAGAGTCATGGGAGTCAGGACAGACTTGTGAATTAGCTTTAGAATAACTAAACAAGGGGAAGGTAATATTTGCACTGATTGGAATGTAGTTCATGTATTTGGGGAAAATCTGTAGTGAGTAATGATAAACAGTAAAGGTAAAGAATTAGTCCATATTACTTTGATATCTCAAATTGTGGGGAATCTCCAATTCCCAGAACATAGAATGTTCTAATATTAAGAAATGTTGGTCAGTGAGGATAGAAAGCTCTTATAAGTGAGAGCATTGAGAAGTTAGAATTGTTCTGATAAAGATAAGAATTTGCAAACATTTTAGGCTTTTGAAAGGAAAATAATTTAAAGCTAATTTTAATATGACTTTTGGAATTTAAGAGAAGTATGAAGAAAATCTTGTAGTCATAAGAAGGGATTTTTTTTAGCAACAATTGGTCTTAATTCTTGGTATTTAAAAGTTTTTAAGGAGTAAAGAAAACATACATGTAATTGAAATATGCTGTGTACAATTAGTAAATTTTGTATAAGAACAATTTAAGCTATACTTTTTGAGATTTCAAAAACTTTTGTAATAACAAATTATGAATTGAAGTTTCATCTATCACATTTGTAAAGATTTTGTTATAAAAAAACAAACAAACTAGAGAATACCTTGCCAATGGGTTATAGTTCTCAAGGTCTTTTTGGCCCAGAAAATTTGTGAAAGGCTTTGTTTTTTTACCTCATGTTTATGAAAGGGAATATTGATATCTGAGATCAAGGTAGCTTATTTATTATCTGTTAAAAAGAGGAAATTATAATATAACTGTAACACTGTCATGGGTAATAAGTACATTGGGCTTTTGAAATTATTGTATAAAACTAATTTTGATAGAGTATCTTCTTTTCTTTGAAAATAGAAGTATATATGAAAGAGATAAAATAAATTATAAAGCAAAAGTTCAGAAGTTTGCATGCAAAAGATAATTATGTTAACTTGAAGAGAATCTGTTGTTTATGTTGCTTTAAGAGAATGAGATGTCTACATGTTACGTTTCATGTAGGTTAAGAATTTTATGTTTACATTATATCTTAACTGCAAGATACCCTTTCCAATGATATTGAATAAAACTGAGGGGCTTTGGAAAATGATTAGGAAATTAAAAATTATGTAACCCTAATTAGATGACTTATCAATTAAGTAAAATTGGAGGTGTTAACATGTGATCTGCTTTTGGAAATATAAACTATTTTACTGTAATGATGTCACTTGGAATTAATGATTGTTAATGAAGGAAATTATCAAAGCATGATCCTCTGGGTTCCCTGAAATTTTAAATGTGTTGAACCTTGCTCTAGATCCATAGGTCCAGGTATAATTGTCACAATGGAAAGATTATTTTGTGAAATCTAGTTCTTAATGTGTCACACTTATGACTGTTTTGTTAAATTTGGAGACCTCAGCCCCTGAATTTCCAAACCCCATCCCCCACCTGTCACCAGGTCCTGTCTGTTTCCCCCTTGGAAGATTCCTTTGATAAATCAAAAGGGGGGAATGCCATAGCAGGGAAGGTAACGAACATTCCTAGACCTGTTTCCCCTTCCCCCTGAACCAGCCTACTCACCCCTCAGAAGATTCCTTCGATGAATAAAAAGGGGAGATAGTAGCAGAAGGATGGTGGGGAACTGGCAGAAAAATTCTTCTCTCAAAAACAATAGAGATAGTAAAAACTCCTGCAGCAGGTTTTGAGTATCTCTTGGTTTTTGTTGACACACTTTCAGAAAGGGTAGAAGCTAATGAAACAGCCTTGGAAGTAGTTTAAAAAAAAATTCTAAATGAGCCCCTCCCCAATTTGGCCTCCAGCTAGGAATGAGGTCAGACAAAGGCCCTGCCTTTACAGCTAAAATCTCTCAAGTAATACTCCAAATCCTGGTAGAACTTGACTGCTTTTGAATGTTTTGAAAGTAACCCTATTTAATGTATTCTGATGACAGGGATACTTAGAGTACATATATGTGATATATGTGTAGGGAAGGGAACTGATTATGACCCCCCCCCCAATCTAAATTGTGAAGTGGATTCACTTGGAGATCTAATTAGGTAAAACAACTATTTTAGAAGGGGACTTTTAATCAATTTTCTTTTTTATATCAGATACCAGGATGGTCAGCAAAAGTAAATGCTACTGGGTAAATGTCATGTTTTTGCAGCCAAGATGTCAGATGACTGGGATGTGCAGCCAAAGGGGCGACTTCTCAGTATGGCTGAGTTTGGACCCCTCTGACTTGATTTCCCCAAAATGACATTTGGATATCTCACCTGGAAGAATAAATCTGGCCTAAGACATTTGACTTGTCCGTGTGACCTCTGCCTGTACACTGACATTCAGTACTTATATCTGTAAAGGAATTTTCCTTTAATGTCCTGGATCTTTATAGTTAGTTACTAAGTAAACTAGAAAATGAAATTTTAGGTGAATTGGATCTAATAGCCAGAGATTAGGTGTGTTAGGTGTGTGGCTGACACCTGCTAACAGCTTCATGTTAAAATAGGAATTAAGTTCTTTAATTTTATTTAAAAGTAATATTTAGGTAAGAAGAACGGGAAATTCTTAGGATAATTAGACCTAGCTTAAGGAAAGGAATGTGTGTCAGATAAGTATAACAGGAAAAGGAAAATCAATGGTATATTTGAGAATATTTTGAAAAATTTCATTTTGGTTAAGGATGTTTGAGCCATTATTGTAATAAGAGCAAAGGCTAAGATTGTTTTATGTTTAAACCATACACTGGGTACTCTGAACTAAGATGATTGTTGAATGTATGTTACTAGCTTAAGACAGTATGACAAGGGGTGGCTAGGTGGCGGATAAAGCACCGGCTTTGGAGTCAGGAGTACCTGTAGTACCTGGGTTCAAATGTGGTCTCAGACACTTAATAATTACCTAGCTGTGTGGCCTTGGGCAAGCCACTTAACCCCATTTGCCTTGCCAAAAAAACTTAAAAAAAAAAAGACAGTATGACAATTCTCTTTGGGAGTTTGCTCATATAAGTAAAACACTAATGAAAGTTTATTGTGTTAAAGTTAAGTATGTGCATCAATATGGCAATAAGGTAAAATGTAAATTGCAATAAGCCCCAAAATCTCATTGTCTTGAGAAGAAAACATGAGTTTTGATCTGAGTTAAAATGTTAAGCAGTTTCTTTACCAGAAGACAAAAGTCTCAGCTAGTCACCTGAGCTGGAGAGGACTTTTTGGAACAGATTTAGAAGATGCAGGACATTGGAGGTCTCCAGGAGAGAAGAGAAGAGAGGAGAGACACTGGACCAATTCATCAACATTTCTCACCTATGTGTACATTGTTTATCTGTAACTTCCCCCTGACTCTGGAAAATGTGGCCTGCTAAAGGTTTTTTTTTAAATTTATTTTTATTAAAGATATTGAGTTTTACAATTTTCCCTCCAATCTTGCTTCCCTCCCCCTGCTAAAGGTTTTAAGGGGTTGAGCAAACATGAAAGAATTCACTTAGAAAACCAATTCTGAGCCAGAGGAGAGAGACACCAGTGGCATATGGCTAAGTCAGTTCAGGTTGACTATTGTTGATAACTACTGGTCAGGATATTTGCCTGGGGAGTAGCAAATATCTAGACATGTTCAGAAGCAGGGTAACATATATTCTGGACTGTACAACTTAGAGATGGGTGACCTTAGGCTCATGTGAGATTAATGATGGTACCTGGATCCCTTGTAAAAATGCACAAAAAGGGGACTTAAGGGAAACGATGACGAGTTAATGTGGACTTGCAAGGAAAATGAGGATATCAGATAGATGGACCAACAATGTGAATCTATATTACAGCTATTTGAAGAAATCTCATCAAAATAAAGAGGGATTGAATGGGATAAAGTATGAAATTTCTTCAGTAGAATATTATAGATTAGAAATAGTTAAAGCTGTGTGTTATGTCCCTTCTGCCCCTCCTCCCCTGACAAGCAATTTTATGTTACCTTGACCAGAATGTAAAGAGTAAATTGACCCTGTCTTATCTGGACAAATCCAGATGGTTCTATATTTCCTGTCCTGGAGGGGGAGAACCTGTCTCTGTTTGAATTATATGCTTTTTCTTTAGAGTAATAGATTGTGAAGACCACATTCCTCACTAATGAGGATGGGTCATTAGGGGGGGATCTCACTTGGATAAATGAATCTTGGATTTCCTGCTCTTTACCCCTTTTCTCTCTCTCCATGTTTAAGACAGAGCAAGGGGGTCCAATTCTCGAGAATTGAATAAAACTTTTCTCTTCATACCTTGAGAAATCTCCAAATTTTATTTAAGGGTAAATTCATCCTACACAGTTTCCTGCTATTGCACCTAGTCTATTCCACTGGGCCACCACTCTGTTTTCTGTTTCTTAGCCAATACCAAACAGTTTTGGTGACTAATGCTTTATAATATAATTTTAGATCAGGTAGGGCTAAGCCCCCTTCTTTTGTACTTTTTTTCATTAACTCCCTGGAAATTCTTGACTTTTTATTTCCCTATATGAATTTACTTACAACTTTTTCTAACTCATTAATTCTTTTGGAATTTTGATTGGTAAGGCACTAAACAGGTAGTTTAGTGAAATCAACATTTTTTTTAAAGTTTCTGAAGGTAAATTAATAGTCCTGTCTATGCCAAAGAGCTGCCTAGAAGCTCAGCTCCTCCTTTTCCTGAGTCCAAAGGTAGGGAAGTTCTAGGAGTCTCAGGACTTTGGATTTGAAGAGTGATCTTGCTGGAAACCAGTTATGACTGGAATGCTCTCAACAGTGTACACCATTACTACAAAATTTTACTAAGGTCACAAATGTATTTATTCTTATGCTGTCCCAAGAAGCCCTGATTACAGATAAATAGCTGTAGCATCTCAGAGGGATAGGATCCCAGTTTCAACAAATACTAGCTGTGTAAAACTGGACAAGCTCCCCGAGACTCTCACCATCTGCAAAATGGTGGTGATCTCTTACTTAGCTCACAGGATTGCTGTAAGGTTCACATCAACTATGGATGTGAAGTGTGCAAACTGTAAAATGCTTTTTAAACTCGATTTGTTAATATGAAGTAGAATGAGACAGCAAGTCAACAGAAAAACAAAGGGAGATTAGAAACTCTTCAATGACCTAGAGCCTCCCCTCCCCCCCGGGGGGGGGCTGTTTCTAGGTTTTTTTTCTAAAATGTTAACTCTTTGTTACTCTCATCCTTACTTTTCCACCCTAACTAATCATATGACTCCAGCCTTCCACCACTGGAATAGAAGCTCCTTGGGCTGCCTGTAAATTAGTCTTCTTCCCAAATGTCTGATGAATGTCAACCTTCAGTCTCCTTGAGATCGCTATCTTCCTCCTATTGTCTCTACCCACTTGGGTTTAAAAATAAACTCATCCCACAAGGGCTTTCTGCCTTCCCTCCAGCCTGAACACTGTAAAAGGATAACTCTTTTTCCCCTTAGGTAGGACCTGGATCAAGCTGCCTCTGAAATCAAGATGTCTGAGGTTGTGCTCCAGAACTCATCCCAAGCCATTTCTGGCCAATCAGAGGGACAAACTCTGAAGCTGGTGGAGTCTGAGGGTTGTGGGTAGAGCAAAGATGCATGAGTATGGGAAGCAAGAGGGTGGTTGGGAGACTGAGGATGTGTGTGTGTGTGTGTGTGTGTGTGTGTGTGTGTGTGTGTGTACACATGGAGGCATGAAGGCAAAAAAGTGAATTGAAAACTTGGGCAGGCTCAGTCTGATCTACCATATACACCCTCCTTTATGTTTTTCAGAATCTACAATGTAAATTTTTATGAACTTAGGTCAGGAAAAATAATTTTGACTGTGGCACCCACTTCATGGGTGCCAGGGATACTTCCCTTTCTAGTTCCCGAGAATACAAGGATCCTAGGGGCAGCTAGTTGATGCAGTAGATAGAGCACCAGCCTTGGAGTTCAAATCCAACCTCAGACACATTACCTAGCTGTGTGACCTTGGGCAACTCACTTAACCCACTGCCTTGCAAAAAAAAAAGTTGACTCTAGCCTGGGGATAAGGAACCAAATTTTCACCCTGCCTATGGCTCCATGTTGTCCTTAGAACCATCACTGGTTCTTCCCCCAGGACTAATCAGTCAAGTCCTATCAAGACTTCCTTCCCTTCCTTCTTTTCCATCTGCACTGCCATTCACTAGTCCTGGACCTGTTCACCTTATACATTTTTTTTCTATCACATCCAACAATCTATGAACCCATTTGGGTTTTTTTTAAGTTGTTTTTTTTTTTTTTTGCAAGGTAATGGGGAAAAGTGGTTTGCCCAAGGCCACACAGCTAGGTAATTATTAAGTGTCTGAAGCTGGATTTGAACTCCCGTCCTCCTGACTCCAAGGCTGGTGCTCTGTCCACTGCGCCACCTGGCCGCCCCTCATTTGGGGTTTCTTAGCAAAGATACTGGAGTGGTTTGCCATCTTCTCTAGTTTGTTTTACAGATGCAGAAACTGAGGCAAAGAGAGTTAAAGGACTCCCCCCAGGGTCACACAAATAGTACATGCAATACTGCTAATAATCTCCCTCCCAAATTCCAAAAAAACATTGCTAGGCTCATCTTTTAAAAACACAGCTTTGCATTTGTAAGAAGGACTATCGTTCCATAGGAAGAATGCTTAAATTGGAATCATTCATTAGAGCTGAGTTCAGATTCCAAATCTGGCCCTTATAAATGGGCCAAGATAAGTCACTTAGCTGCTTATAGTCTTTGTAAAGGGGGCCACAGGGTGACAGTGAAGAATTTTGTAAACCCTCCAGTATTTTCTAAGGTACTATGGAAATATGAATCATCATCATGACCCTATCATTCCTTGCCTCTCTGCCTCCATGTTCTCTCCACTGACTTCTTATAACCAGTCTTTCAGCTCCTACCATTTAGACCTTATTTATTCAGTATTTCCAGGCTGGAAGAGACCTTCGAGGTCATCTTGTTCAACTCCTTCACTTTTCAGATAAGCAAACTGAGGGAAAGGGTAACTGACTTTCCCAAGGTCACATAGGTGGACAAACATAACACTTGTCTCAAAATCCAAAGTTCTTGGGGTGGCTAGGTGGAGCAGTGGATAGAGCACCCGCCCTGGAGTCAGGAGTACCTGGGTTCAAATCTGGCCTCAGACACTTAATAATTACCTAGCTGTGTGACCTTGGGCAAGCTACTTAACCCCATTTGCCCTGGGAAAAAAAAATCTAAAAAAAAATCTAAAAAAATCTAAAAAAAAAAAGTTCTCTCCACCAGACCATGCTATTTGTGAATCTCATTGATCTGGGCATAATAACAACAATAAGAACTAGTGTAAAGCATTTGACACATAGCATCTCATCTGCTCCTTTCAAAAACTCTTATCAGAGTTATCATTTTACAGATGAGGAAACTGAGGACAGGGCAAAATTACTTGTTCAAGGTCATACAGTTTCAAGGCAGCATTTGAACTTGGGTCTTCCCAACTCTAGAGGCCAACTCTTTATTCAGTATACTCATGTACTCTTTAGGTAGCATAATATTTCCCACACACCATTTCTCCTGCCTTGAATTCTCTCTACTTCACTTTCACTTCTTTCTATCCTTCAAGGTCTAGAAGAAGTTCCACCACATAGCTAACGTCAATTATTCAAGGTTCTGAAGGTCTGCTTGTTCCTTTGAATTCCTAAGACAATTTTGGTGGCACTTAGTCTGTACAACCTTGTGCTGTGGGTGGTGCAGTGGTTGGATCTGGAATAAGAAATTTGGCCTCAAGACACTAGCTGTATGACCATGGGCAAGTCACTTAACTTCTGTCTGCCTCAGTTTCCTCATCTTCCAGGGCTGTTGTGAAAATAAAACGAATATTTTTAAAGTATTTTCATATCTTAAAACATTAAATAAACGCTGTAATTTTTTTTTGACTTACTTGTCCTCTTCTTTCTGGTGAGTCTCTGTGGTGAGGGAGCATGCCATACTTTTTTCTGGGACACACACAATGTATAATAGATAACTCAGGTGTTCCACACTATTTCTATTCAAAGCTTTCTTAACTTTACCATAAATTGATGGCAGAAACTACTGTTGTATATCATTGTAAAACAAATATAACTATATAATTAAAAAAAGATTTTCTGCATTCTATCTGATCCAGTGTCCTACAAAAAATGGTCTGGCCCACAAGACTGGTCCATGTATGTCCTAGAATGAAATCCTTATTGGTTTCTCTTTTTCTTTCCTATTTCTTAACATGTCTAAGACACCTCAGCAAGTTGTTCAGTGTGTTCTTAGCTTGCAAAGTGAGCTTAAATACAGGGGGAAATAAGACTAAATAAATGCAGTCCTGTGCAAAAGCACAGGAGATGGAAATATTCTATTTATTCACAAAACAGTCAGCTCCTCTACCATATCAATGAGCTTTAAGCTAAATCTTCAGGGTCTGATTCTGAGAAAATCAATACTTCTGCCTACATCTGACTGTTTTTTTAGGACAGTGCTAAGGGCTTTAGAGATATCCTTGAGTGTTGAGAATAAGAGGTTCATCACATGCATGTATACATCTTTCTGCTTTTAAGGAAACTAAAATCTGGAAGAGGGCAGGGTTTAAAATGACTTCAGAGCAGCATGGAGTATATGTGACATCAGAATGACAAGACCCACACAATCAATATTTCAAAGATACAGTCGTGGATATTTTCTTGGGACAGGGATTGGGAAGAAAAGAAGTTTTTAAGGAAACCACCTGTACAAAGAAAAAGGGGGCTTGATCATCAGGGGAACAGTTCAGGTGTCTGTAGGGTGAGGAGCTTCCAGTGGTGCACATACAGTACCAGTTAACAGAAGAAATGAGAGGGCTGTTGGGCATTTCAGATGCACTCCCTTGCTGGATAATTTATATACTAACAAAATACCTTCCTGTCAGCTTCAAGAAGCTAACCTGAGGGCCCCTCAATTCATTCTAAAGTCCTTGAATGCCTTACATTAGTATTTCCTATCTAGCAGTACATTCCCCACAATAATCTTTATGTAAGAAATGGGTAATGTTGGCAAGTGGGGGTCACCACCTTTAAAGTGTTTCTCTGAGGGTGGCCTATCCTCTTACCTTTACTAGAATCCCAAGCCTTGCCTGAATAGTAGCAATGAGCTATTAGATACTTATTCTGGGCCAACTTGAGGGGGCCAGGCAGTATTTCCATAACTTTGTTAGGTGAGGAGCCCCACTTGCTTAACAAGACCTTCTATCCTTTAACAAGGATCTTCTATCACTTTATTTGCACTGAAGGTCAAAATGATTCTTAGCCTAACTCACCCAAAAAAAAAAACCTTTTCAAGTCATAACCTGCTTCCCCCTCCCCCACTCTGGGTTGACAAGTTAAAGTCAACAATTCTTATAATTAATGGTTTAGCATTCTCATATAAATTTTCTTTATAAGTTGGCTCAGGGGCAGCTAGGCAACAATGGATAGAACACCGGCCCTGGAGTCAGGACTACCTGAGTTCAAATCCCGTCTCAAACACTAATTCCCTAGCTTTGTGACCTTGGACAAGTCATTTAACCTCACTGCCTTGCAAAAACTAAAACTTAAAAAAAAAAAAAGTTGGCTGAGTAGTTTGGTTTAAAACTGGTTTCATTTCTGGGTTCTGCTGCCCATGTTGACATTTCCCATTTCTGGGTCTGTTTCTGCAGCTGTTGAACAGTCTCTTCCAGCTCTAGAGGAATGATTTTTATCTAGGACTCTCAACTTTAGCAGCTAATGAAAATTCCAGTTCTCCAATTCTCATCTAAGTAAATTCCCATCTCCTCCATGATAGGATAGTAGATGAAATAAAAGATTATGATTCCATCAGATCCCGTACTTTTCATTTCCCAATGGCTCTTCGAGTTCTAGAATCAAGACTGTTTAAAAAAAAAAACAACACATCCCATCCAACAAGAGTAAACCAAACAGTCTACTCACAAACTGCACTCACCTGCCTTCTGGGGCTTTCACCTTTCACAGTCCTTAGTGCCCACTGAGGTAGTTCCCTGTCAGGGATACAAGACCTTGATTATTATTTCCAGTTCCTGGGCACAGGATCTAACATCAGACTGGTGTGGAAAGACAGGATAGACCAAAGCAGCCCTTTGAGTTTCTCCATGTTCTTTGTACAAAGATAAATTTCCAGTATTAAAAAAAAAAATTTCCACATCTAAATCTGTACTCTTCCCCTGGGGTCAGGCCCCAACTGGGTCACTGGATGTGCTTTCAAATCAGTTATGGACAGTTGCCTGGTTTTCCGCCTTGCTCAGAGTTGAAGACTGTCAGCTTCCTCAGCCCTCTGTGATGGCCCCAGGAGACAAACAGTCAAGTGCACTTCTGGGGGTTCAGCTAAGCTTGGAGGAAAGCAGGAAGGGCTCTCTTCTTGGGTCAGCTTTCCCCTGTGGGGATCCCTAAAGGGTATCTCTCTTCTGTACTTCCCTCCTCATAGAATTCTTATGACAGTATTTGGAGGGTAGGCAAAATATGACAAGAAATGATAAAATAAACCCTGATTGGGTCTATTCCACTGCTTTAGGAGATGGGGTTGCAGTTTGGATAAAAAATCTCCATGGTTTAGTAGACTGACAGATTGCTTTCTGTGGGGGGTGGGTGGGGGGAGGGAAGTAAAATTGGGGGGAAAATTGTAAAACTCAAGTAATATTCTTTAATAAAAATAAATTTTAAAATATCTCCATGATTTTACCTCTGGTGATGTAGTAAATTTAAGGGACTTCCCTTTTTTTCAGTTTCCACAAAGATCTCACTCTGTGTGTGGGGGTGGTGGTGGTGGTAGTAGAATGAGTCCCACAAAGTCCAACTACAAAAATGGCTTATTTCACATTTGGGGTGGAATGTTTCTTTCCATTTTGGTTGTACACAGAAGTCAGAGATCATTAAGAAAGGAAGGGAAGACAGGAAATATTCACTTAAAGTTCAGGCCCATTCTAGAGTTAAAGCTACTGCTAGCAAAAAATACTTTCCCTTTAAGTATGCATCTCAAGACTCTATTATGCTCCTTTTACCTGAATCACACATTTAAGATTGAAATCCTACTTTCTGAAGACTAAGGAGGTTTGGGTAGCAAGGTGGTACAGTGGATAGAGTATTGGGCTTGACTCACCTTCATGAGTTCAAATCCAACCTCAGATACTTACCAGCTACATGACCCTGGTTAAGTCACTTAACCCTGTTTGCCTCAGCTGCTCATTTGAAAAATGAACTAGAGAAGGAAATGGCAAACTATTGTCAAGAAAACTCCAAATGACATTCCAAAAATCTGAATATGACCAAACACGACAAAGAGATTTGACTACAACACTGGGGAAGAATTTGGAAATCCAGACTGGAAACCAGTTCCTGTTCTCAGCAAAATCTCCATCTTTATAGGGTTTAGCGCTATACTAATTATTTCCCAAATTATTTTCTCCAAATAAAGAATGGGTGAACTAATATGTACCAATTAATGAGATATCCATGGAAGGTATCTGAGGCTTAACATATTTCCTCAGGAACATTTGGAAAAATTGGTTTTAATTCTCAGTGTTTAGGAATTCACACATGTGACTTGGACAGTTACCCTTTTGTTCTGTTGTTACACAAATCTGGACTTTGACAAATTTACTGGGAGTCTACAGGAAGCTAATGGAAAAATTAGAGTGACTCGAGGTATTCTAGACACTCGTATTCTACTGTTTTGGTTTTTTTTCCTAATTTTTTTTTTTTAACAAATATGGTTAGGTTGAGTCAGATTTCTCAAGAAGAATCTATGCCTGTTCCATCACCATTAACAACTGTTGAGCAGCTCATGGGAAAACAAGATCAATGCAGCCTTTAAAGATTTGGAATCAACCTTTAGTCTTCTTCTTGGAGGAAGTCAGAATACCACTTACAATTCTGAACTGCACCATGGTAAGGCGGCTTATCCACAAACCTCCTTGAGGCAGACTCTCCAGGAAAACCACTGAAGAGATGCAGGGGAAGAAAGAGATGTGATGTGGAAGATCTGATTTCCTGAGCCTTTCCCTCTACATTTAAACTCCTTCCTACCAAAGATCACTTTCTAAATGATCATGACCCAAGCATGTTATTAGCCCAGCTATTCCCAAGGGGCCACCTCAGAAGGGTACATGTGACTGTAGGGCAGTTTTCTGAGGCAATTTTATTCTTGGGGGATTTTCTGCACAAGCATTCCCACTGAGATCAACTTACCAGGAACACTGAAGAAGAGAATCTGGTATCAAATGCTATAACTAAAACCATTAAGTTCTTGGTGGCATTATTTTATACAAAGAATGGGGAAAATCTGAAACACAACATTTTCCGGTAGCTGGATTACTAATGGGTTTCAAGTTTTGGAAAAAGATGCACAGACCACAAATGAATCTTCTAAACTGTATTTGGAACTGACAAAACATTCTTTCAAAAACAAAACCTTACTGGAGACGAATCCCTGGACACAGGGTTTGCCTCTGCCATAAAGCTTTACATTAACCACAGAGAGAATAAAATCAGAAATGTGTGATCTTTGGTACTGGAATGGATAGTTCGCCAGCTATTCATGCACTTTCCAATTTTCATACACTAAATAACATTAGGTCGTTGGTTAACTTAATTGGGTTTTCTGTTTGAATTGCCCTAGGAAGTTGGAGATCCCAGCTAATTTGGTTCAATATTCATTTGCTAAGTACAACTATAAATAATTAGTGCCTGAGGTAGAGACTTCCATGAAAGGCTTGTTACATAAAACACGACTGAGTAAAATATGAGAAAAGATTTCCAATCTTCTGCAAAGGACACAAGCAGACATGGCCCATGGCCCTTACTCAACCAAAACAAGTAGTCTCATCCTGAAAAAAATATAATTCCTATTTTTATTTCTGTAGGATTTTTGGACTGGAGCTGAAAACAATTTTCTTTGGTTGTTTGGATTCTGTAACACTATATATAGTTTTGCTCCTCTGAGGAATTGGTTGGTTATTACCTGTAAACATGGAATGTGCATGAATTAAACGTATTTAACATAACAGAGGAGAAAGAGCTGTCTAGGAAGCAGCAAATTACATTTTAAGGTCTCCATGATGTGCAGATAGAATGAATGACAAGCAAGCTCAGTTTAATGATTCCAAAATTTGATAGGGCCAGTAAATTAAGAAAGATTTACTGGCATGAATGAATTGGGATTGCCAAAATTTCAGCAATGTAGTTTCTGTTATAGCCCTCAATCAGGGTTTTTTGGGATTTTTTTTTGAAAGGGGAAGGATTTTTCTCATGAGATTACATGATTAGAAAAGGATAAAATAAAAGACACTGTCAGGTTCCATCAATATATACATAAGGTCCACTTCCTGAAAGCAAAAAGGTCGTGGGTCATTTTAACTGAGCTTAAAAGTAACCACAAACCATACAGGGGGATACCAAACAGGTGAAGGAAAAAGCCCTCTATCTAACACCTCATCCTTATCACTTCACCACTGCTGAGAGGTCTGAATCATTACCCTCAGATAATTTCCTCTGTCACTGGGAAGATCACTGGTAAACAAACATCTTATCAAAAGTCCTTCCAAAGAGGAAGGGGAAGTTTCAGATACTTGGCTTTTTACTGAAAATTAGCTGCCTCCCTCTCCTCTTCCCCCACCTGCTTATTAATTGCAGATGCTCTTCTTAGAAAGAGGTGGCATCACAATGTAATGCAAAGAGCACAAAGAGTGGAAATTCCAGCAGCTGGTGGGGGCTCTTGGGTAGACAGAATGCTACAGCTGCTGAAGTAAAACCCTTTCTCAGAAAACAGCTTGGGTTAATAAGGTTTCCCAGGTCTATTAAAAGGCTGTTGAGTCCTGTCACCTGTGGCACTGGAGGGACATTTGATTATCATTAACCAATTTTTTTAAACTGAATGTGTATCTTAACAGTTCAAATCCCAGACTTGGACAGATGATAAAATAATGACAACAATAATACTTGGTCCTGGTATCCTTGAAAGTTCTCCAGGAGCTCTGCGGAGACCAACCCTCACAACATCCCTGTGAGGTAGGCAAGAGACAGTTACTTTGTCCCTGTTTTATAGATACTGTTCCTGAAACTTGGACAAAGAAACAAATTGGTTTGCCCAAGGTTACAACATAAAGAAAGGAAAAATAAAAAAGGTGAGGAATGTGATATTGAACCAGGAGCAACAGGTCCCAGACTGGGGTTTTAGCAAACAAATCACTCTTATCTCCTCCTTCAGAGAGAAATATGGATAGTGAACAAAGATGGTGGAGGGAGGTAAGACAGAAATACAAAACTACTTTACTCAACACATCCAAAGCTTTTTGGGAAAATATAGTCACTGATCCTTTTGTCCATCCCAATTGTAAGAAACACTTTCAGAAAGGTAGAGGTTTTCATAACTGAATATAATTCCACAGTCAAGGAAAATGCTTCCAAGATCTTATGGTTGTTGAATGAACAAAGACTACAGAACCAAGTAAGACTCTTAACCCTTAAAAGGCAATCAAATCAAATGAAATAAAAAGCATTAGCATTTAATTCATGGGAAGTGTCTGCTTTTTCTTGTGTTAGCCTTTTTCCTTCAAGACTTCCCCCAAGAAAAAGGCTTCTTAAATATTTCTTTGATGAATCCCTTCCAAATGGTACATTTACAATATGGATCAAAGAAAGTGAACACTGCACTAAAAATAAATGCAACCACCCTTCAAAGACTGAAATTCTCTACTCTACCAGTCCTTTCACTACACAAGCACCCTCCGGAAGGATAGAGCAGGTTTGGTTAAAGGTCAGACTCTGAAGTTCTCCAATACAAGGAAAAATCAATCAGAATGATCTGTCTGAGCAGTACTGCACTCCATAACAAGCTAAGCAAAAATGCAATCAAAGTCTATGCTGAAGTAAATAAAATGAGCAAAAAGTACCTTAATTCTATTCTTTTTTGTGGGAAATATTATTGGTGGTCCAATATTTAGTGTATAAACTGGGATATGAATCCTATGAATTTCTTGTAAATCTGAGGCAAACAGGTAGGCTCCTAGAAACAATGAATTGTTGGAATAGTTTGAACACTTCATACAAGCAAAACTGAAAGAAAGCCTGCTGAGAAAAGAGGTACCAACCATCAGTAAAGTCATGTCATATAAATGAAGTAGAGGCGATAGGGAGAAGTTGTTTTTTACACAACTGCAGTTCCCATCTAAGATGTTCAAGAGTCATAAATGAGGAGATTCAAAAGAGAGAACAATTCTCACAAAAATAGAAGAACTGGGGGCAGGAACTGTGCTCCTTAGGCACACCAGGTTTCAAATGTCTTTGCCAGGTTGGTTCTTCCTTTCTCCCCTGACTTATTTTTTTCCTGGCTAAGCTATTCTGCTCTTCTCTAGACTTTTCCCCAAATTCCTCCTCCAAGTAAGTGAGCTACATGGAATTCCACTATGCCTCAAAAGATGAATTAATTAAAGGTAATCCTTTCTTGACTAGGTTTGGGAAGCTAAAATCTTGCATGTTTCTTTAAAGTGAATGGTGATAAATTTTCTTCTTAAGCCTTTGCTTCTAAAGAAACTGTTTAAATTATTTATCTGTCATGTATCTATGGATTTCATTTCCAGAATATTGTCCCTTCTGCCTTGCTTGGTTACTTTTGTTTTAAGATGCCTGGGGGACCCAGAGGATCCTCTTTTTTGCTAAGCAGAAAAAAAATGCACCATTAAAGTGAACATGAATGACTAAAAGGTAATTCACATGTTATGACATATTTTGGTCAGCAATGGAGAGATGCAAAAACCCATTTTAAAAAAGGGAAGCACTTTCTTCTAGGATTTCACTGAATGAAAGGCAGCTGGGCAGGTCTTAGGCATTACATATAAGGAAACTGAGCTTTGGAGAATTTGTGGCCTAGAGTTAGACCTCTAGGTGAGGTCCAAATAGACATCTCTCTGGAAATGATTCAACAGAGAAAAAGTCCCTGGGTTTTCCTTTCATTTCCAGGCAATTAAAAAAAAAAAGGTTCTATCCTCTTGGACAAACAATGTGAAAATACTAGAAGGCCAAACATTTTGACATGACCCAGTGCTAAGATCAACCCCCCCAAAAAAAACCCAGCTAAAAATGCACATAAATTATCAGTATCTTAAAAACAAGACTGCCTCCTCTTGCCAAAAAAATAGAGTGCCACAGGCTGTAAACACAGAAAAGTCTTCCTTTTACATTTACAAATGCCAATTATTTGCCAAGATATCCAGAATACCAGCCCGGATTGGTTTTCTGAGCAGGAACAAAGTCATCCTGGCATATCACTCTCCCTACCCTGCCAGGGTTCCCATGGCCAGTTAAAATTCATGGGACTTGGATTCTAGGCTCTCTGGAATTTTGTAGCCTGTGTAGCTCTAAGTATTATTCATACAAGCAGGGCTGTTTATACACTTCCTGCTAATATATAAAAAGGAAACTGTTTATTACAGGCTTCAGGAGAGGCCAGTCAGGTTACAGGAGGGAGACTTAAGGCAATCCAGGCAAGAAATAATTTCATCTCCCTGCTTCCTAAGCCTATTTTTCAGATGTGGCTTTGCTTGCTGACAAAGTGTGTGGACACTCTAAGGGAAGCCATCCTATCCAGATGTAGGCATGCCTCCCTTTGTGTAAAAAAACAATTGCTGGGTTATTAAAAGAAAATTCGTATGCTACTGCATTAGGCAAGTTCACTAATTCTGTCAAATCTTTTCATAGGGTGTGCACTCCTCACTCCCACTACTTTACTTCATTTTTTGTAATTCAGGCTTTTCTCCTACTATGTTTGTTTCACCTGTACAAGAGGCAATTTTGAGTATCTAGAAAAGATCAATATGGATTTGTCTCTGTCAAGAAAAGTGAAGTAACTTAGCCATATTGCTGCAGGGTTTTCTTTTCAAATCTGCACACTCAGGGCTCCTTCCTGACCTCCCTATAATTGATGTCCTTTCCTACAGTACGAGGCACTTTTATTAAGAATTGCATCTATTATAACTTTAAACACATGGCAAAAGTCTGCTGACCAAAGTAATAATAACACTAGCCAAATGCTAGGCGTTATCTATTACAGTTTTTTTTCCTTTAATATAAAAGTATAACTGCAGAGGTCAAATGTACAAATACAAAAGAAAATTAGCATACTAAAAATGTACCATAATACTGTACATAAAAAACTGTTCAACAAGAATGATTTAAATATATCTGCTCTTTTCCAGATCTGGAAGACATGAGGGTAAAGTTCTGCAACCATGTTATTGCTGAGAACATGTGCCTGGGAATGCTTTGTTTCCCTTCTTTCCCACTTCCCGGTCCCCCCCTCCCGGCCCCAAGTCCCCCTGAGCTCGGATCACCGGCCAACACGAAACATCCCTGAAGATAACCAGAGCCAAATGTTTACTCAATGGAAGTCATTATTCAGTGAGTCGCTTGCTGCTTACCATAAACGAAGAGAAGCACAAGTTATGAGCCTGGCCAAGATTAAATCCAGACAGAGTTCTTCCCATCCCCGGATTTGCTACTGGCACTGCTTTTGTTGGAGCCAGCTTTGGAGCCGGCTTTGGACTTTTTTTCCCGAGGACCATGGCGGTTGTTTTGGTGGTTGTAGGCTTGGATGGCCAGATCCAAGCGCTCCTGGGCCACTTTGATTTCTCGCTGCAGCATCTCAAGGTCCGCCGGGAGGTTCTCTTCATTGCTCCCATATTGTTGCTCCTGAGCAATGTTGGCTTTGTTCTGCTTGTAGGCAATCTTAGCATTGGACAGTTCGGTGTACTGGATCTGATCTGGTTTTACCACAATGTTATAGCCGGGTGGAGCAGATGGAGTATTCCAAGTGAAAGGATAATTATAAGCACCTGAATCTTCCAGTTCTCTCCTTTTGCTATTTAGTGAGTCCCGTATAGTTCCAAACCCCAAATGGAGCATTTCCCAAATGTTGAGGATCAGACAAAGGCCTGTCACACCATACATTATCAGCAGGAAGATGGTCTTTTCTGTGGGTCTAGAAATGAAGCAGTCTATTTTATGAGGGCAGGGGTGTCTGCTGCACACATAGAATGGGCGGACCTGGAAGCCGTAAAGAAGATACTGCCCCACCAGAAAACCCACCTCAAACAGGGTCCTTGCTAGCAACTGTAGCACATAGATTTTCATGAGCCCATCCTCCCGAATCCGCCGCCGGCCATCATGCTTTGGTTTAGGCTGACTCTGTTCCTTGTTCTCTTTTTCACTTTCTAATTCCATCTCTGGATACATCATGGGGTCTTCCTCATGGTCCTCCTCCGTTTCTTCCAGGGCCCGGTGCTGCTTCCAGCGCATTGCATAGGGTTTGCTCCGAGCTGCTTTCTTATCTGCCTCTCCGTGTTCCATCTTGGCAATCTTGTGAATGGCATAGCCCAGATACATCACTGAGGGGGTAGCCACAAGGATGATCTGGAATACCCAAAAGCGGACATGGGACAGAGGGGCAAAAGCATCGTAGCAGACATTCTCACAGCCCGGCTGTTCAGTGTTGCATACAAATTTGCTTTGTTCGTCATAGTAGATGGACTCCCCACCCACAGCAGTGAGTACAATCCGAAAGACTATCAATATGGTGAGCCAAATCTTCCCCACAAATGTGGAATGGTTGTGGATCTCCTCTAACAGTCGAGTCAGGAAGCTCCAACTCATGGTGACTAGATTGGCTTACCCTGCACACAAAGAAGGAGAAGGAAACCTCTAGAGTAAAATCTACAAGTGTTGAAAAACTTGAACGAATTCACTACTGGCAAGTACAGCACCACCCTCATCCTTACTCTAGGATACTCAAGGCAGACCCAATAAAGTGAATCATGGCATAAACAGCCTTTTGCCCTTCATCTCCACTGACCAGTTCAATTCAATTCACCCATAAGGATTTATTTACATTTGAATCAAAATGATCCTACATAGTTTGGATGGTTCTAGGTCTTCCCTAGCCACCAAATTCCCTGGGAATAATTCCAAACTTCTAAGTCAGGCTGGATCTGAACTGACTTTCAATTCTCTGTCCCTGGGTTTTCCCAGATTCCAGAACACAGTATTGGGAAACCAGACTAATCTCAGGAAGGAGAATATAGTAAATTCCCATTTCAGAATTCTATATAAATTTTGGATTCCAAAGGCATCTGGTAGATTCTATGGAGATGTTTTCAATATTAATCATCAGATATAAAGTAACTACTAAGTTCTTTGGTCATGCCAACCTGTGAAACACAGATCTTTACTGTACATTAAATATTGCAAACTTAACACCATCTGTTTAACATTTAAAACAAAAGTGTAACTGCAATGGTTACTTCTATCTAATACAGATTCAACAGGGGTTGGGCTCTTAAAAGAGGACAACAGGGAGCTTTTTTAACACTCATTCCAAATTAAGGGTCAATTAAAAAATGAACAAATTATATTTCCTTTCAGGAGCAGCTGATGTGGGACCAGTCAGCAAAGTGTTAAAGGGAGATAAGGAAATGATACAGCTGGAAATCATAAGCAACCATCAAGAGCTGAAATTTAAAGAGGGAAAGGAACTAAGGGGACACTTACCCCAACAGAACTCCTTGGCTAGCCTGACTTATGGCAGAATCCAGGAATATGGTACTGTTCAAAAGACTGCAGTGGGTAATTTCAGCTTTGATTTTTTTATAGAATAATAGAAGTTGCATGCAGGTGATTACACTTAAACTGTAGTTTCTCTTTGGATATTAAGTCCAGTGAGTGGATGACCCATTTGAAATAACTAATTAAACTAGGTCTACATTTTAAGAAGTCAAAGAAGTATTTTCCATAATGAAAAAACTAGTCTTGGGGGTGGCTAGGTGGCACAGTGGATACAGCACCAGCCCTGGAGTCAGGAGTACCTGGGTTCAAATCCGACCTCAGCTGTGTGACCTTGCGCAAGCCACTTAACCCCATTGACTTGAAAAATCTAAAACAAACAAACAAACAAAAAACTAGTCTTGCTTTAAAACTTTTAGACTGATTGTTGGAATACATGTAAATATATTTCTGTTCCTTTTGATTACTAATATTTATCTATTCCACTCAAAGCAAATCTGAACACACATTTTACCTGTTAGCCAGTACTTCAGTTATGTTGAATACCCTTGAAGAGTGAATGTTTATCTTGAAGTTCTTCCAGAATCCCACTAAAGGGGAAAAAAAAGTAGACAAAAAACGGTCTTAAGTCTCCTTGATTTTACAATAAGCTACTAAAACTCATATTCAAAGGCATGAGGAAACAAAGCTTTCTTTACAACAAAAACACTGAAAATGAAGGGCCTGAATTGTGATTTGAATGTTGTATTTCTCTTTTTAAAATTTTATGAGGCAGGCCTAACATAAGAGCAGTGAGCTTTATACTCTTTTGACACAGCGATCTGTGAAAATATGACATGAAGATGAAACATTTATGAGAAGCAGAAGCTGATAAATTCTGTCATCCATAGGAAAATACCAAAGCAGAAGCAATTCCAGATTATTTAAGTCAGGTCATCAAAGGGACCACACACATCTTTATTCTCCAGATTTTTGGGCAATTCCACTACTTGTTAACAACAAACATATCCTGTTGGGCAATGAGCAGCCAAATTATTTACCTAAGATGTCCCCTAACTCCTTCCTTATTTCAGAAACACTTCCCAGTAGAAGGCAGCTGGTCCCCCCTTCCTGGCCAGTGGATCTTTCATGGTGCTATGGCCCTCGGGCCTACTTGAGAGCTTCCTGCAGTTCTCCTCCCCTCCAGAAGAGAGGGCTTGAGCTACTTCCATCTTCTCTGAGCCCTTGAGTCACCCCTCCCCCTCATACCCACTCCCCCCCACAACCCTGGGCTCCCAGTCCTTAGGGATGAGGAAGTGCCTCTTGTCACTTGTACCCAGTACTATTTTTTTTTTTTAGTTTTTTGCAAGGCAATGGGGTTAAATGGCTTGCCCAAGGCCACACAGCTAGGTAATTATTAAGTGTCTGAGACCAGATTTGAACCCAGGTACTCCTGACTCCAGGGCTGGTGCTTTATCCACTACGTCACCTAGCCACCCCTGTACCCAGTACTATTAAAGAATATGTGCCTTCTCCTCATTCAATAAATGGCATTGTAGGGAAACCCTGTGGATTGGAGCAGGGGGCTCTGAGCTTGGGTTCACAAATTGAATTTTTTTTAAAAAATAGACAACTGTTTTAATATAGACATATTGAAAATAATAAATATTTTTGTCTTATGAATTTTAACATATCATTCCAAGAAAGGGTCTGATGGTCCTTGCCAGCACCAAAAGAAGGTGTCTACTACACTACCTCTGACTGATCTAGGGAGCAAGGTGGGGTTGGAGGGCAGAGGAGGCATCCAGGTACTGTGGCAGAAGCAGAAAAGGTTATAAAGGATCTAGAAAGACCCATCTCTGAGCCCAGGGAGACAAGAAAGGTCAGGAACCAAGAAGGAAATAGAAGCTTGGTATCTCAAGTTCAGGTTCAGAAATCAAAGATGAAATAAGTGAATTTGTATGAAAGACCTTAGTTCAGTGCTTTAACTTCTGTAGGCCTTCATTTTCTCATCTGAGCTACAAAATCTCTGAGGCCCTCCCAGCTCTCTCATTAAGGCCCAAGAACATAAGGGCTTCTGAATGAGTTCCAAAAGCCCATAAAAAAATTAATGTGGAAGAAAGCTTCCATAGTTCCAACATCTACATTTGGAAGAAAGTTTCCAAAATTTTGACAGCTACATTATCTGAATGTATGTGACTGTCAGTATTTCCATATATGGGAAAGATAGGATCATTTCACTGAGAGTCAAAAAACCATAGCTTATCTTTGGCTCTGCCACTAACTAGTTGTGGGATCTTGGGCAAATCACTCCCTGCCCCCGCCCCCACCCTGGGCATAAGATTCTTCATCTGCAAATAAAATTAGGAAGCCAGACTACAAGGTTTCTAAGGTCACTTCTTGCTCCAAGGATCCTTCACTTAAGCCATTACTATACAGAAACTGAGAAGAAATTAATTCTCTTACATATCTAGGGGGAATTTGTGGTGCCATGTAAACTGGAATGTTAGCAGCCAAATAAACCATCATGGGAGCAAGCAATTGCTTGCTCCAACCCTATTTTTTTTGTTTTTTTTTTTGTGAGGCAAATGGGGTTAAAGTGGCTTGCCCAAGGCCACACAGCCAGGTAATTATTAAGTGTCTGAGGCTGGATTTGAACTCAGGTACTCCTGACTCCAGGGCCGGTGCTCTATCCACTTCGCCACCTAGCTGCCCTGCTCCAACCCTATTGATGGGGTCAGTCCAACTTGCAATTCCAGGCATAGTATCCCATCAAAGACCCCCAACCTGATAGGTTTCTATGAAACTCTTCTAAAAATGCTGACACCTGTGCAGAGGGTATCTTTCAAATTACTAAATTTCTACAATGGCAAAAACCTTTTAAAAACTTTTTAAAAAATTCTACTATTGCCATCAAACAATAAATAAGCAAACATTTATTAAGCACCTACTCCATCCTAGGCACTATGCTAATTGCTGGGGTTATAAAGACAAAGTCAAACAGTCTGCTCTCAATCTTCTGTCTTGGTGGAGACAATACGTACACATGAAGTATACTCATGAGAAAGACAAAATGGGCACCTGCTCAGCTCCTATGGGAAGGTACAAAAAGCTGGGGGTCAGAAGGAGGCAAGACAGACAGATGGGAAAGGCATCCTTAACAACTGCACTTGGAACCAGTATTTTCCCCCCATTTTATTTATTCTGAACTAAACATCAAAAAAATGAACGTTTCCATGAACATTGTGGATTGTCCATGAAATTATGAATCTTTTATGCAGTTTGTTCTGATTTTTAATAGTCTAGATTCAACATGTACATTTCAAAGTGATCTCACCTGTCTGATTCCTTTTAGTTAGTCTTCTTTTGTTTTGTTCTCATTTTTATTTTTATTTGAGGGAACCCTATCCCTAACTGCCCTCTCCTTGAATCCTTCTCAGCTGAAAAAAAGGACAAACAAACCCTTTAACAAATATGCACTGTAAGACAAATCAAATTTCCACATTGACTCTGTGCAAATACATGCACCTCTGTCTAGAAATGGGAAGGCTGCTGTGCCACCAGCCCTCTGGAAGAATTGATGGTTTCTGTATTGACCAGAGATAATAACATCCTTCAAGGAGCAGGGAGAGCATTGCAAATGGGAGGGTCAGAGTAGTGCCAAGGCATGGAGAAGGGAGTGTAGTTGGGCCAGAATGTCTAGAATGAAGTATGGCTGGGAGGGAAGTAACATGTAAGAAGACTGGAAGAAAAGGAGATGGATGGGGAGGAGAACTTTACATACAGAAACAGAAGTTTCAATTTGACTCTAGAGGTAAGAGCTTGAGTTGGGGGTGACATGTTGAGACCTAAACCATAGGAAGATCATTTTGGTGACCATCAGAGTAGAAAAAAGGGGATGTACATGAGAGGTGTAAGAGCGAAAAATATTAAGATATGGCAGCTGTGAACGATAGTGGGAAGTTCGGGACAATTCAGAGGTTGTCAACTTGGATGACTAGAAATTAGAGCCCTCAATTATAAAAGGGAAATTCAGAAGATGAATGGGGTTAAGGGAAAAGGAAGTGAGTTGTTCTGGACAAGTTGAGTATGAGTAACCAGTTTTTTACCCATATATATATATATATAAACATACATACATACATACATACATACATACATACATACATATATATATGTATATGGTGATTCAGAACTACAGCTTAAGAGAAAGACTAGGCTGAATATATAAAATCTGAGAGTCATCTGCATATAGTGATGATTGAATTCAAGGGAGCTGATGAGATTATCAAGAGAGAATATAGAGATAGCAGAGAAAGTATTTTTGGATAGAGACTGTGGGGAAGAGGAGCACCCCCTATTAATATGTGAATAATGAATATTATTCCAGCAAAGGAGATTGAACAGAATAGGTAGGAATGGCACTAAAAAAAAAAAATCACAAAAATTCAAAGACATAAAAGTATCTGGGAGATTATGGTAGTCAATAATGTCAAGTTATTGCTGAGAATTCATACTACCTTAATCCTCAGCCTCTCTACCGAAAAAAAGGAACCATGTTCCATCATGAATCATCTACAAACAACCCTGGTCAATGCAATATAAATTCTATTGTCTTTTAGTGTTGTCATTTGCATAACTGTCATCATGTATATTTTTCTGATTCTACTTTCTAGGTACCAGTTTTGCCAAGTATTCCCATTCTCTTAATTCCTTTCCCCACAGTAATATTCCATTACATTCATATTCATGTTTAGGTACTTCCAGTTAATACACATAGGAAAACATTTCTAATACATACAAAATGTTTTTATGCATATTTCAGTATAAATATGTCTGTTACCATATTCCTGTCACCAATTTCATCAGGACATGTATGCTCAGCTATGAGATGATGACATCAGAGAGTATGAACAGTTTAGTAATTTTTTTCACATAATTCTAAATTGTTTTCCAGAACAGTTACATCAATTTATGGCTTGTTTTCCTTTATCCTCTCCAACACTATGGATTTTGCCATAACCTAAAACTATAAATTGTAGAGAAGGTGCACAGGTAGGAGTTTATGTGTTTGTGGAAATTCCCTATATATCTTTCATATAATGCTTATCAGAGATACATAATGAAAATACTTTTGCCCAAACATTGCTTTTCCTCTTAGTCTAGTTGCAGATTCTTTGTACAAGTTTTTTATATTCTAATACTGAAATTGTCTTTTGTAATAACCTGTATCTTTTGTTTATCATGTGAATTCTTCCCCTTAACTGTTGTTATTCCAAGGAACTCCTTTACTCTACCCCCACCCCACCTTGGAATCTCCTATTCTCTGATCCTTTCACTGCAGTCTCTCATAAAGGATTGATCTTAGTCCTGGCCAAAGTCATCTCTATATTTGATCCCACCCCCTCCAGTCACTTACAGAAGATCATACCTATATTTAACTCTAATTTTCTATCTCTCCATATTTACAAGCTTCCTCGATAATGCCTACAGATATGCTCTCCCCATTCTTAAAAATCTTTCACTTGATTCCAACATTCCACAAAGCTATTTCCTTATAGTCCTCTCTCACAAACTCCTCAAAAATTATTATTAGTGTATATAGATTCACAATTTTAAAATAAAATCCTGTCAAACCTATTATATAGTTAAAAGTATAAGAAAATCTTTCATTATAAACAAGTTGGATTTATTCCAGGAACAGAAGAATGATTCAAGATTAGGAAAATAATCAATATAATTAATCATATTGAAAACAAAAAACATTTAAAGTTACATGATTATCTTATGAGTTGCAGAAAAAGTTTATGACATAGTACAAAACTAACATTTATGCCAGGACCCTACAAAGAAGAGTAATCAAAGGGTTTTTTTAAAACCATAAAAAATATGTATCTAAAACCAAAAGCAGGTATTCTATGCAATGGGGACACACTAGAAGGACAAGGATGTCCTCTCGACATTATTTGAAATTGTTCTAGAAATACTATAAGTCACAATAAGCTATTAAATGTAGGTAAAGAGGAGGTAAAACTATCTTTCTTTGCTAACATGATAATTTACTTAGAAAATCCTGAGAAACTGCTAAAGAAGCTAATTAAAACAAATTAAAGCTTCAGGCTAAATTGCAAACTACAAAATAAACACACAAAAATCAACAACATTTATATACAAAATGCAATAAGAGATCACACTCAAAATTACCTCAAAAATGCCTAAAATATTTGAGAATCAATCTACCAAAAGCATACACTTACTTTTATAGATTCAATAACAAAATATTCCTTAAAGAAATAAAAACCAACTTACATAACTGGAGGAACAGGCAGTGCTCATGGCTGGTCCTTGCCAATATAAAAATAACTAAAGTCAATTTTTATTTTTAATGCTATACCAAATTATCAAAGAAATACTTCATAGAACTAGGAAAAAAATAAAGTTCATCTGGAAGAACAGAAGATATAGAATATTTAGAAGGATAATGGTCATAAATTACTTAAGGAAAGAATATCCTATTTGATAAACCTCTGCGATTTAGAGAATCACCTTATATCATATTCTGTTAGTAAATTTTAAATGGAGACAAATCATATCACAAAAATATGCAGAGGAATGGAAAATTGCAATTTGTCCGTTTTTTTCAAATTATTGAACATTTTGCTAATTCTTTTCCTCCCCTTGTAATTTGTCTTCTGACCTCAACAGGCAACTGAACCTATTTTCTCTATGAGAAAGAGGTCAGAAGAGAATGTATTCAAGGTGTGTGTGTGTGTGTGTGGGGGCAGCGGTGCAGGAATGGTCAGTGAAAAGCAGCAAGATGGAAGATAGACTAGAGTGCAGTTTGGCTAGATAACTGAGTGGGCAATGTAGATTTTATTCTGGAGGCAATTGAGTCAGCTGAGTAGGGAAACAACATGGTTAGTCAGTGCTTAAGGAAAATTGCTTTGATAGTAGGGTGTAGGATGGATTGGCATGGTGAGAGAATTGAGGCAAAGAGACCAATTAGGAAATGGATACAATAATGTAGGTAGGAGCTGAAACTAAGGTGGTAGGTGTATAAGTAGAGAAAAGGATAGCATGAGAGAGATGTCAAGAAGGAAAATATCTGGAAGAATGGTGGTGCTTTAGACAGAAATAGGCAAGCCTGGAAAAAGACGATTGTTTAGAGATTCAGTTCTAGATACAATCTATTTTCTTTACTCTCATATCTACTTGTTTTATGAAGACAACACCATTCTTTCAGTCACTCAGCACTTTTATTATTTTACTAGCCTCCTAATTAGTCTTCCCATCCCCCCCCCAAGGCAATTCCTATTTCAAGTGCCTTGCCCAAGGCCACACAGCTAGGTAATTATTAAGTGTCTTGAGGTCAGATTTGAACTCAGGTCCTCCTGACTCCGTGGCACCACCTACCAGTCCTATATCATAAGAATATTGATCTCATTCAGCACCTTAACACCTTAACCCCACTTGCTTCTCTGTTAGGAAATGGCTAGCATGTTTCATCATGGTCCTCTGGAATTGTGTTTGGTCACTATGCTGTTCAAAGTTCTTAAGTCTTTCAAAGCTGTTTGTTTTTACAATGTTGTTATTACATATTTTGTTATTCTGGTTCTGCTCACTTTATCCTGTATCAGTTCACACAAGTCTTTTTAGGTTCCTCTGCTCTCTAAACAGATTATTATTTATAATGCAAAAGCATTCCATTACATTCACATTTTGGTCAGCCATTTCCTAACTGATGGACACTCCCTTAGGTTCTAGTTTTTACCATCACAGGGAAAAAAAAAAGCTGCTATAAAGTCGTTGTATACATGGGTCTTTTTCTTCTTCCTGTAATCTCTTTGGGGATATAGTGGTACTGGTGGATCAAAGGATAGTAATTTTTTTGAGCCTAATTCCAAATTGCTTTCCATAATGAATCAATTCACATTTCCATTGCTTTTCCTTTAAAAATCTTTTGATTTAAATTTGTTTTTCAATTTACAAGCATTTAATTCCTTTTCCAAACTGGGAACAGGGGGAAAGGAAGAACAGGGAGAGTAAAAACCAAAATTCTTCTAGAAAATATGCATAGTTAAGCAAAACAATTTACCAAACCAGCCATGTCTATGTCAAGAGGTGGGAAGCATGGTTCACTATCAATCCTCTGAAATCATGAGTGGTCATTACATTGATCAGAGTTCTTAAATCAGAATTTTCTAGAGTGCAGTTCTGATCATAGTGCCCACCTATGCGTTAAATAAAACTCCACTGTTTTCCTATTATTTCAAGGATCAAATATAAACTGCCATGTTTTGAATTTAATTTTAATTTTCATAACCTGGTCCTCTCTTATCCTTATTGTCTTTTAACACAATATTGCCCTCCATGCATTCTATGGTTTAGCCACACTGGGCTACTGGCTGTTGCTTCTCCTCAAACAATGATCTGGTGCCTATCTAAGTGCCCACTGCATTGGCTGCCTCTTATGCTTACATAAGGCTTACTTCACTTTCCCTACTCACCTCCACCTACCTCTCAGAATTCCTCCCTTCTTTAAAGACTTGGCTCAAGCACCACCTTCTACAGGTCTTTACTAAGCCCCACCTTCTACAGTTACTATTTAATGATCTTGTATGTACTATTTATTTACACATAAGTCTCCAGAATTAGAATGTAACCTACTTGAGGGCAGGAACTATTTTTGCTTTTCTTTGTATCCTCAGCATTGCACAGTGCTTAGCAAATAATTTTTATTGTTTGGCTGATTATGTAACTGTGGGAAGTCTTTTAATCTTGGTTTCCATAGGATCCTCAATAGGAAAGTGCTTTGTGAGATGGCATAATGTGGGAGGAAAGCACACTGGATGTGGAATCAAAGGACCTGTGTTTAATTATCATTTCTATGACCTTACTACCTTTGTGACACTGGATCAATTATTTAACCTCTGGGGCCCCAGTAAAAATGGAATTGAACTAGACAAAGCCTCTTCCTTGTCTAAATCTATAAAAGGGAAAAATCCTTATAACCTATTATATTTATATTGTATGTAAAATCATCATCAATTTAAAAAAATTGATCCTGACCCATTTTACCATGTGAAAAGAGGATAGAGAGAAATCAATGAAAGATAATGAAGATGTAAATTTAAACAAATTGGAAAAAAAAATTATGCTCTCATACAGGAAAAACATTTAAATAAAGGGGGAAAATCATAGAATTCTCATGAAAGAAAAATATTTCCTTTCTAGCAACAGAGAAGCATTAAAATAAGAAGACAAAACAATGATGCTATTCAGATCTTTATATTCCAACAACAGGTGATAATTTAAAGACTTTCCAAGAGAAAAAAATTGGAAAAAGTACAATAAAACTAGGGGAGTAATTGAAGACAAATGCAACATCAATCCTAGGTTCTATTCAACATTCCCCATGGAATTCTCTGCAATCTCTTTTACTTGCACTCTCCTGACACAAAGCATAAAATCAAAGAATCACAAAATCTTTCGAGTTGATATCTAATTCAATCCACACACCAAAGTTCCCCCACCCCCAACTATGACAAACCTGGTCAGTGGTTATCCAACCTCTTTATGAAAATCTTTAAGGAGAGGAAATCCACCACTTCCTGAGGCAGCCCACTGAAAAGCTGACTGTTGGAAAGGTTTTCCTGAACCTGATTGTAAGAAAACACTGATTTAGGAAGTTTTCTCTCATTTTCCATGAGTTTTCAAATGTCACTGACAATAGCTTAGCAGTCACATTGGTCATTTTATTTCAAAATTTGAGGATGTAGTTATTCATTTGGGCATGGTGTCTTGAATTCATCAAGATCAGCTCTGCACTCATCTTGGACATCCACTCTGATGTTTCTTTCAAAGTCTTTCTCCTTTACAGAGAAAATAGAAATAAACCTAATGCTGTGTACCCTATAAATAAATCAGCCAAATAACTGATCTGAAGTAGCAATTTCCATGGCAGCTTTTTCCCTTCTTGATTCTCAGCAACCTGGTTTCTGTTTCCACCACTTGAATAACAATAATAGATGAGTTTTAAGGTTTACAAGGAACTTCAGGTATATTATCTCATTTGATTCTGCCCATCACCTGAAATTGAGACAAAAGGAAGTTAAGTGATTTACTAAAGGTTGCAGGGACAGTAAGCATCAGAAGTGTAATTTGAATCCAGATACCTTCTGATTCTAAATGTAGTCTTCTTTGTACCATACCAATGGTATGTTGCTGCTAAAATTGACCTCTCTCTGCCATGGAATCAATTAAATTGGGTACAACCTGGAGCTCAAATCTCTTTCCTGTGGGTAATCTGATACTCTCCATCCTCAGATCTAGTCATAAAGAACATAACTTCTTGCTACTTCTCCTTGCCCTTAAGGTCATCTTGGTGAGAAACTTGGAACCCTAATATTTATGACATTTGTGCCCTCAGTTAAATGTCTTCTCCTCTCTGGGACTCCATGTCTTCATCTATAAAAATGAGAAAGTGGAAATAGATATTCTTGATGGTCCCTTGCATTCTAAGTTCTATGACCTCCTCATCAACTCCAAGGATGTTTTGACTCTTGATCTTCTGCTGAATTGGACCCTCTGGAGTTATTGCTACTTCTTAACAGCCCCCACCTTTTTCCCCACTCAGGTTGTCTCTTCAGTTCCTAGAAAAGCACTTTTTGTTGTTTGGAGGGGTTACCCCTCCCTCTCTTATTGCTTTTGTTTTGTCTTCTTGAACTCTTCTCATCCTTTGAGGATCTCTCCTTTACTCTCTCTTTCAAAGTTTATCTATTTTCAAGGCCTCAATTATTACCTTTATTCTAAAGACTCCCAAATCTATACCCTTAACTAACTTTAGTCTAACTCCAGTCCTATGTATTCAATGGTGTACCAGTACTATCTCTATTTGGATATCCTGCTCAAACTCAATCATGTCAAACTTAGATCTAATTTTTGCCCCCTCTGCACATGCACCCAAACAGGTTCCTCCATAATTGGCACCATTTCCCCTCAATTCAAACTAAAAAAAAATCTTACAGTTATCTTTGACTCTTCCCTTTCCTTTATTCCCTGAATCTTGTCCATCATCAAATTTTGTCATTTTCTCCCCAATAAACACATCTCAAAATGCCATGTGTTGCAACAGAATCAGTGCTAGGTCTGAAGTCAGGAAGAGTTTAATTCAAATCTGGTCTCACACATTTATCAAGTGTATAATTCTAGGATAGTCATTGCATCTGTTTGCCTCAGTTTTCTCAGCTGTAAAATGGGGGTTTTAATTTTATCTACAGTAAATTTATCAGTTCGTTAAAGTTCAGTCACACCTACCTCCTAGAATTGTCGTGAAGCTCAAAGAGACAAAAATTTTAAAGCCATTAGGATAGTGCCTGGTACATAGTAAATATAAAATATCTAAATGTTAGCTATTATAATCATTACTATTCATTTCCTTACCATCTGCACATATAAGCCATACTCATCCAGCATATCTTTTTGTCCTTGCTAATTCTGCTCCCTCTTTTCTCCTTTTCTTGGTATCTAAAACCCATATTCCTTGCAAAACAGCTTCTACCTCAGACTTCTATTACTGTTCATTGCTACTAATGGTATCACCATTTCCCCTGTCATCCAGGATCCAAACTTTGGAGTCATCTTTGACTTTCCTTTCCTTCACATCAATCACAGATTGAGCAACAATTTTTTCACCCTGTCTCAAACCAGTCTCTCCTTTCTATTTTTCCTGCTATCACTCTAGTTCAGAATCTCTTATTTGGTAGTCTCCCTTCAAATATATTCTACACGAAGTCACCAGGTTGTCTTTCTCAAACATTTACTTTTAGCATAAACAAAGAAAGTCAAGGAGGCAGAAATGAATGTGGGTGTGGAAGGAAAGTTAAAGGACCTTCCTAAGTCAAAGTAAAAGGTAACAAAGATCCCTAAAGTCTCAAACTCAAAAATTCTCTAAATTGATCTAAGTCTCCTGCTTAAAAGCCTCCAATAGGTCAGCACTGTCTAGCAGATAAATCCTAAACTTGTCAGGCTGGCATTCAATAATTCTATGTCATCCCAAGCCACTCATCCAGACTAATTTTCAACCACAAAACAACCGAACCATTCACTGTGCACTGAAATGGGTCTTTTTGCCTTCTTTTCCCTGTTCTCTGCTTATGCTTATCTTTTTTGTTTTTAGGGGCTTTTTTTTTTTTTTGCAAGGCAGTGGGGTTAAGTGGCTTGCCCAAGGCCACACAGCTAGGTAATTATTAAGTGTCTGAGGCCGGATTTGAACTCAGGTACTCCTGACTCCAGGGCCGGTGCTCTATCCACTGTGCCACCTAGCCGCCCCTATGCTTATCTTCTTCCCTAAAAAGTCCTGTCCTTCTGGAACTGGCAAACATGCTTTAAGGTTCAGCTCAGATCCAACCTAACCCATGATATCTCAAACAGATGAAAACATAGATTCATCAAAAAATTTAAGTATGTGTTTTATATCCTCAACTAATTTTCTAAGGGCAGAGTCCATATTTATATATAGATATATGAATATTTATACAAATGTATATAAATATATATTTAGTGACATGTTCAAGGTACTTATTGTGTGTGTATATATACATATATACACACATACACACAGTAAGTACCTAAATGAATAAATTACAAAATTAGAGAAGCCCTAGTATACTTCACCTCATACCCTGACTTACCTATGTCTCCTAACCCACAGATCTTTCTTCTTTTCTCACTTGTACTTCACAAACTCTTGATGATCCTCAGTGATGTTCTCTAGCACATTATCTTGTAATTTGTTTTGTCTCTAGTTCATAGTGTAGTGTAGCTTGCCCTGGTAGAGTACAAGCTTCCTTAAGGGCAGGGCAGTCTCACTTTTTCTTTGCATCCCTAGCACTTAGCCCACTGTCTGGCTTACAGTTGGTGCTTAATACTTTTTGTTACAGTTCAGTCACATCTGACTCTTTATGACCCCATTTAGGGTTTTCTTGGCAGAGAAACTGGAGTGCTTTGTCATTTCCTTCTCCAGCACATTTTACAGATGAAGAAACTGAGGCAAACAGTGTTAAATGACTTGTCCAGGGTCATACAAAGCTACTAAGTATCTGAGGTCAGACCCAGTACTAGCACTGGTACTAGGCCTAGTACTCTATACACTGCCCCATCTAACTGCCCTTAAAGCTAATAAATGCTTGTTGACTAAGTAACTCCCAATTTGTCACTTCCCTACATGAGAACATACAATAGTCTTTCCCATTAAGTTTATACTTCTTGGCTTGGTATTCAAGGTTCTTTATTCAATTGGGTAGATTCATTTACAATCTATTCACATGGACATTCATTGTTATCTCTTTATTTTTTCATTGTTACCTTTATACTTTTGTGGACCTCCTCCTGCCTGGAATACCCTTTCTTTTCTTTCTTTTTTGTTGTTGTACTGACTGAAGATTTAGTTATTTTTAGTCATACCATTTCTATTGATCTTTTTTAAATCAAGAAATCCAGGGGTGGTTAGGTGGTGTGGATAAGAACACTCATCCTGGAGTCAGGAATACCTGAGTTCAAATCAGGCCTCAGACACTTAATAATTACCTAGCTGTGTGGCCTTGGGCAAGTCACTTAACCCTATTGCCTTGCAAGACAAACAAACAAACAAAAAGTAATCAAATTAAAAAAAAGAAATCCAATGATTTTTCTCCATTCTTCAAGTACACAAATGTTTTGCATGGCAGTTACTATAGGCAATATGTATTTACACTAGATTTTTGTACTAATTCCAATCTAGTTGGCATTTCTGATAACATCAACAATCATTAACATAGAGGGGTGAACAGCTTACTGAACCTGGAGTCAATTAAAGATTGGGTTCAAACATTTCTTCATTATGTGACCACTCATGTATTACTGATACTCTGAAAGCAGCAACATGAGGTACTGGGTAGGGCAACAGGCCTGAGGTCAGAAAGACACTGGGGTTCAAATCTTGACTGGCACACCAACCACCTATGTAATGCTGGGCAAATCACTTCAACTGCCTGTGTTCAGTTTCCTCATCTATAAGATGTGGGCATTGGACTCAATGAATTGTTCTGAGTAAGTATTCTCTTTATTTAAAACTTACCCATATTTCCATCGCACTCTGCAGTAGCCTTCTTCAACTCAATGATCTTCCTTTCTCTAATCTCTCCTCTTGTGCTTATAGTCTATTCCACACATTTCCCACTTAAATGGTCTCTAGTTGTTTCGAATGGCTAAGGGATGAGAATTTTTTGCAGTGGTTATAGGATCATAGAAGCTAAAGCTTCAGGGCCATTTATTTCAAAGGGGACAGGGTAGCCAACAGTGTTAAAAAGACATAGAGGAAAATGAAGATTAAGTAGATACAATTACATTTTGCAACTAGTTCCATGGAAAAATGAAGATAAATACCACTGAATATTGTAAACAGAAATCCCTGATAACACTAGAGAGGATTATTTAGGAAAGTGTTATAAGGGCCAGATTAGAAGGGGTAGTGGAGTGAAGAGACTGTAAGAAAATGCAGGGAGCCAGTCCACATTCCTTTTTAAAGACAAGTTTGGCAATAAGATAGTATAGGTTAAATAAGATAGTATAGGTTAAAAAAAAAAAACAATGGGGAGCTGGGAAGGAAATTTATTTTAAAGATAGTGTAATCTGTTTACGGGCAAAATGAAGTCAATAAAAATGAAGTGAGTTTTAAGAAGCAAACAAGAAAATAATTGATGGAGAAGGTATAAGGAAGGAATCCATTAGAGGAAAGATTGCTAGATTTGGAACTAGAGGGCTTTAATACTTTACAATTGTGTGACTTTGGCAAGTCACCTAATAATAATCTAACAGCCCTAGACTTCATTTGTAATATAGAGATGAATCAAGATAATCCCTGAGGCCTATTCTAGCTCTGAATCTATCTAAGATAATAGCTTTGGAAACGATGAGAGGAAGATAGGAAAGAAATAAAGGGAAGGATGTATGAGGAAATTCTAAAGTAGTGGAGGAGGATGCAGCCACAGACATGCTTTGAGGTAGGCACTTTCACTAGATGGCCTGAATCTTTGGTGCCCAGAGTTAGAATTGAAACAACTGTTGAGAAAATGTAGTGAAGAGTCAATAAGAGATACCAAGAAGGATTGCTGAACTGCAAGGAGAATCCAGTCTGAGCTGGAAGGTAAACACATATAGGGTTTCCATATCCTTCTGAACAATTGGGCAGCAACAGAAGGAAGGAAGATGATGGGGAATGACCATTTTACAAAGGTGGCCATAGCAGTCTGGAGAGAAAAGAGATTAAAACTGAGGAGTTAAAACAACTGTGAAGTCAGGCTGTCAAAAGTGTCTTCAAAGGAATACAAAAGTCAGGAAAGAGACTGGATGAAAAAGAAAAAGGAATCAAAGAGTTGAAGTCAATAAGGAAAGAAGGGAGTAGTGGAGAGGATGGCAAACACACTTGAACTCAAAAGAGTGCCCCCCTTAGTGTCTACATTTTGCCACTAGAAGATCTGCTATGATTATTTTTGTACACAGGTCCTTTTCCTCTTCCAGATAATGGCCTAGCAGTAGTATAACTGAGTCAAAGGGTGTACATCCTTGCCCAGATCTCCCCATGTCTGGAATGCTCTTTCTCATCTCCACCTCTTGGCTTTCCTGACTTCTTGCAAGTCCCAGCTAAAATCCCATGTCCTAAGAAAGTGATTTCCCTTAATTCTAAGGTCTTCCCTCTCTTATCTCCAACTTTTCCTTGTATATATTTTGTTTGTGCAAACTAGTTTGCATGTTGTTTCCTCATTAGACTGTGAGAATCTTATTAGCTCTTTTTTTTTTGGAGGGGGAGCAGCTCTTTTTCTTTGCCTTTTTTTGAATCCCCAGCACTTACTACAGAGACTGGCATAAAATAGGGACTTAATAAGTATTTATTGATTGACTTTTGGGATATAGTCCCAAATTTCATTACAGAATAGCTGAATCAATTAACATCTTTACCAAAACAATGCAGCAGTGTGCCTTTTTTCCTGCAGACCTTTCAAAAACTCTCATTTCCTTTTTTTTCTTTTGGTCATTTCTTACAATCTGATCAATGTGAGGTATAATCTCAGAATATTTTCAATTACATTTCTCTAATTATTAATGCTCCTGCTCCAGGTCTTGTCCCCCCCACTCCAATTTTTGTATTTGTATTTTGTATCTCTGTGTGTACTGATTTGTCTGTGTACACATAGATTATACACAGACTATAAGTTTCTTGAAAGCAGAGTCTGTTTCATTTTGGGCTTTATATTTTGCCTAAATAAACTGCATTTCATAATATATTTATTATGGGAGTTTCTTGACTGAATACAGAAGGATCATGGAACTCACAAATAATAGATTAAATATTTTCCCCAGTCTCACTAACTCTCAAAAAACAAAACCCCAGAGTCAGACATGATGGCATATACTAATAGTTGCTACTCTTGAGGAGGTTTGGGCCCACAGTTCATTTGAACTCAGGAGTTCTGAGTGACAGGAGAAAAGCTGATGGGTGATTGAACTGTCCAGTCTCACTATGGTAAGCCCTTAGGAACTGAGGACCACTAGGCTGCCTAAGCAGGGATGAAGTGGCCCAGGTCAGAAAAAGCAGGTTCAAGCTTTGGGTTAATCAGCAGTGGGACTGGATGTATGAGTGGTCTCTGCATTTCCAATCTGGGCAAGATAGAGGTGGACCCAGACAAGGAAGGAAGGGAAGGAGAGATGTAGGAAGGAGAAAGGAAGGGAAGAAAGAAGGAAGGAGAAAGAAAGGGAAAGAAAAAAAAGAAATTATGTATCAAAAGTAATTATAGATTAATCCACAGGACAAAAAGGAGAGACCCAGCCAGGTAAAATCCAGCTCAGCATTGCATAGTTCAACAATCTTTAAAGGATTCATTAAGTTACCCACCTTTATCAGCCTGTAAGTTCCCAGTAAGGGATGCACAAACTAACAGCCCTGTGCCTGGGCCCATCTTGGAATTACTTATACCACAGCGACTTTGCCTTCACACCTTATCCCCTTAACCCTGTGTGAATGGTAGACACTGATTCTGATCAAGCTAAATGAAGGAGAGGATGCTGTCTTCTCCCTAGACTGGTCCCTACAATAGGAACCATACGGCTACAAAGATTTCTTCCAGAGCACTTTTCCTACCCACCCCCAAATCTCTAAAAAAAGCCAAATAAAAGGAAGAAATGGGGCTAGGGACCAATGTGTTCCACCAAGCCTAGAAGGAACTTAAAACTGACCACACACTGTAAAAATTCTCTAAAGATGTTTAAGTGAAAATAAAAGATTTGGAACACAAAAAACACTAAAGTAGAAGAAAATCTGGCAGAAAAAAGCAAAAGGCAAAAAAAAAATCAAAACAAAACATCTCTATACAAGCCAAAATAATTGACTTTGAAGGAAAGAAACAGAGAACAACCTAATTATCACAAGTTTTCCTGAAAGAACATGACATATCAAAATACTTGAATATTATACTAAGAGAAATAATACAAGAAATTGCTCAGTTCTATATTTAGGACTTAGGAATACAGAAAAAAAATCAATCAAAATGATCCACATCTTGTCTCCAGTGTGTGGGGGGGAACCCTATATTTCAAATTTCTAGACACAACTATTAAATTTAACATTTCCAATGACAAATTCTTCAAGCAGTCAGGAAAAATATCCTCAAACAATGAAATTACTTTGTACCTACCAGAAACTGAAAAAGAAAATGGAAGAGTAGTTTAATCCAAAAAAGCAAAGGAACTCATCAAGGTACATTGCCCCCAAAATATACAAAAATATATATTTTTAAAATGGGCTAGTGAATAGAGCACCAGACCTGGAGACAGGAGTACCTGAGTTCAAATTAGACCTCAGATACTTAATAATTATCTAGCTGTGTGGCCTTGGGCAAGCCACTTAACCCCATTGCCTTGCAAAAAAGAAAACCTAAAAAAATAAAATAAAATGCCATACCATACATACCTGAGTCTAATTATCAAGAAAATCAGCAAAAGAGGCATTTGAGGCATTTCTGAGAAGAAAACCAACCACCAACCACAAGCAAAATACTTGACTTGAATGAATGGGGAGAAAATATGTAAATATATGCTTAAAAACACAGTGAGACCTATGCAAAAAAAAAAAAAAAAACAGCAGCTACAACAAATACAAAGTAACTGAGAAGGCCCTAGGGACCAGTGAGGCATAAGTCAACTACAGAAAGAAGAACCTGAGCCCAAGTCTTTAAAGAAACCAGGGATTCCAAGAATCAGAGGAAAAGAAAGAGAAAACAGCCTATGGCTCAGTTGATACAAATCATGGAAAAGGAAAACAGAACAATATTGCCTGGTGAGCTGGATCAAAGAGAACATGAAGAGGAAGCCTGTATGAGAAGGTTGGAAAGGCAGAATGAGAGCAGGTTGTAAAGTATTTTAAATGCCAGAGTGGCATGGAAATGGTACCAGGTAGAGAATCACACTACACTCAAATCAAATATCACTACAATCAACTGATTTACTTGGCCTAGTAAAAAGTCAAATTAAGAAAGGATTCCTGAACTGGTCCCCAAACTCCAGGAGTTAGTCTTAATTTTTTTTATTTAATACTTATTCTCATTTTGTATTTTTTATACATTAATAAAATATTCTTGTTTAAGAGTAAATGAAATACCCCCTCCCCCCATAAAGGGGAGAGAAAAAATTAAAATTAAAAAAATAGTAATAATTGTAGGTATGGCCAGGTGGCGCAATGGACGGAGCACCAGCCCTGGAGCCATGAGCACCCAAGCCCACATCCGGCCCCGTACACCCGATAATCACCCAGCCATGTGACATGCAAGCCACCTGATCCCCACTGCCCTGCAAAAACCAAAAAAAAGAAAAAGAAAAAAAGACCCAAAATAAAATAAAATAGTAATAATGGTAGGGGTGGCTGGGTGGTGGACAGAGCATTGGCCCTTGAGCCAGGAGCACCCGGGTCCAAATCCAGCCTTAGACACCCAACGATCGACCAATCAATCACCCTAGCTATGTGGCCCCAGGCAGGCCACCCAGCCCCATTTGCCCTGCACCCCCCCCAAAATAATAACAAAAAATGTGCTTGAGTCTTTGTTCCAACACCAACAACTCTGTTGTGGGTCTATCACATTCTTTATGGTAAGTCCATCACAAAAGTTACTTCCATATTTTTCCACCATTGCCATTGCTGATCGCAACTCCCTCCTTTAGTATTTCTCCACTACCATGTACTATATTTTCTCTCTCCTTTCACTCTGACTCTGCTGTAGGGTAGCTGAGTGGCGCAGCAGACAGATCCCTGGTCCTGGGGCCAAGAGGCCCCGAGCCCCCCACCACCCCTTAGGCCCAGCATCTACCTGGCCCTATGGTACCGGATGGGCCATCCCATCCCAGCCCCCTTGCAAGAAGTAAAAAAGAAAATGTGTTATATCTGACCACTCTCCCCCCATGGTCCATCCTCTCCTCCATCACTCACATCACCCCTTCCCCATCCCCCCCCTCCTACTCCATATGCCTATACCCCATTGGGTATATATGCTGTTTCCTCTCCTAGCCACCTCTGATGAGAGCAAAGGTTCCCTCATCCCCCCTTGCCTCCCCCCCTTCCATATCATTGCAATAGCTCATTGTAATAAACAAAAATCTTATTATATGAAATATCTTGGCCTATTCCCCCTCTCCTTTTTCTTTCTACCATTACATTTCCTTTTTTTCTATTGACTCCATTTTTACACCATATTTTATCTTCAAATTCACCTTTTTTCTGTGCTTCAACTATAAAAGCTCCCTCTACCTGCTCTATTAACTGAGAAGATTCATATGAATATTATCAGTGTCATTTTTCTATGCAGGAATACATGCAGTTCATCCTCATTAAGTCCCTCATATTTCCCCCCTCTCCTCCATTCTCCATGCTTCACCTGAGTCCTGTATCTGAAGATCAAACCTTCTGTTCAGCTCTGGCCATTCCAACAGGAACACTTGAAATTCCCCTGGTTCATTGAAAGTCCATCTTTTTCCCTGGAAGAGGACATTCAGCCTTGCTGGGTAGTTGATTCTTGGCTACATTCTAAGCTCTTTTGCCTTTCAAAATATTATATTCCAAGCCCTACGAGCTTCCAATGTAGTTGCTGCTAAGTCCTGTGAGATCCTCATTGCCAGCTCCATGGCATTTGAATTGTGTCCTTCTGGCTGCTTGTAATATTTTCTCTTTGACTTGAGAGTTCTGGAATTTTGCTATAATATTCCTAGGGGTTGGTTTTTTGGGATCTCTTTCTGGGGGGGGGGGGGAATCAATGGATTCTCTCCATTTCTATTTTGCCCTCTGCTTCTAGGATATCAGGGCAATTTTCCTGTAGTAATTTTTTGAAAATGATGTCAAGGCTTTTTTCCCGTTCATGACTTTCAGGTATTCCAATAATTTTTAAATTATCTCTCCTAAGTCTATTTTCCATATCAGTTGTTTTTTCAATAAAATGTTTCACATTTTCTTCTAATTTTTAATTTTTTTGGTTTTGAAGTATTGAGTCCTGGTTTCTTGTAAATTCATCAATCTCCCTGAATTCTATTCTTTGTCTGAAGGATTTATTTTCCTCAGAGAGTTTTCTTACCTTTTTTGCAATCTGGCCAATTTTGCTTTTTAAAGCATTCTTCTCAATAACTTTTTGAACTGTTTTATCCATTTGACCTAAGCTGGTTTTTAGCATGCTATTTTCTTCAGCATTTTTTTGGATTTCTTTGACTAAGCTGCTGACTTCATTTTCATGTTTTTCCTGCATCTCTCTCATTTCTTTTCCCAGTTTTTCTTCTAACTCCATCATTTGATTTTCACAGTCTTTTCTGAGCTCTGTCATAGCCTGAGCCCAATTTCTGTTTTTCTTGGAGTCTTTAGATGCAGGAGCTTGTGCTTCCTCATCTTCAGACTGAGTATTTTGATCCTTCTCAGGATCATAGATAATGTATTTCTCAATGGTGTTCCTCGTTTCTCTGCTTGCTCATTTTCCCAGCCTGAGCCTGGTTTTGGGGTGCTTCCTCAGCTTTTGGGACACTCCCACAAGGGACTTGGTGTGTGAGGCTCTGTCCTCCCTCCTGGTCTGTGAATGACCATAAGCACCCCCCTCTGCCACGGGGCTGAGGTGGGGAGAGCCCTGCTGTTCTATGGGGGGGGCCTAGACTGCGATCAGGATCTGAATGTGGTCAGAGCCCCAGAGTCCTGTTCCAGGGGCAGAGCTTGGCAGTCTCTCGTTTCACTCCCCTCCCTCAGCTCAATAGGCTCATGCCCTTGGGGGCTCCTGCTTACCTCCACCTGCTTCTGTTTCCTGGATCTGGGCTGCTGTGTGCCCTGAGGGCTGGGCTTCACATGCTCTCTCTGGCAGAGGTCCCCCTGCTGTTCCCCTATTTGTGCCCGGTGCTCCCCAGGGTGTAGCTCCGGAGACTCCCCGCTGCTGTGAGCCCTGGCTCCCAGCGCCCTGGGGCTGCCTCCGGGAGGCTGAAGTTCTTTCACTCTGGCAGGCCGCCCCTCCAACCCGGGGAAGCAGAGCCTTTCTGTTCTTTTCCAGGTTACCTTGAGTAGGAGAACTGACTCATTGGGTCCCTCTGTGGGTGCTGTCTCTTGAAAATTTAGTTAGAGTCCTTAGCTTATAAGTTTTATGAGAGAGCGCCTAAGAGACATTCTTCTCTTGTTGCCATCTTGGCTCTGCCCTGAGTTAGTCTTTAACATTATGTCCCCTAACACCCTATCTGGACACTTTCACTCTTGACCATCCCTGCCTCATCAAGCTCTTGGAGGACATCACAAAGCCCGTAAATGATATCCCAGAATCACAGTTTCAGAGATAAAAGGACTCCTCAAAGGCCACAGAATGGAAGCCCTACCCCTTTGGTAGAACCACCATCATAATTCATCTGGTCATAGAACCTCTATTGCTCAAAGCAAAGGAAGATTTCCAATTGTCCAAGGCAGCCCTTTCTACCTCAATAGGACTAAAGATTCCTCCATATTAAGCATAAATCTATCTCTCTTTGGTTTGCAACCACTCCAGATCTGCCCTGGGAAGCCAAACTGAACATGACAGCCTTTCAAGTACTTATTAACAACTGCCACCTATCTCATCTAAACATTTTCTTCTCCAAGCTAAACTCCCCAGTTCTATCAAGTCTTCCTATGGCATGAGCTCAATATTCTTCCTAAAATTTGATCTCCAGAACTGAACACAATACTTTCTTTTTTTAAAGGTTTTTGCAAGGCAACGGGGCTAAGTGGCTTGCCCAAGGCCACACAGCTAGGTAATTATTAAGTATCTGAGGCCGGATTTGAACTCAGGCACTCCTGACTCCAGGGCCAGTGCTCTATCCACTGTGCCACCTAGCTGCCCCCACAATACTTCTGATGATCTGATCAGGGCAAAGAATATCAATTCTGTCATCTAAAATCCCTACTTGAGAGAAATGAATGCATTCATGGCATCAGATTTTATAACTACTATTTTAGGAAAGCCATTAATGATGCTCAGTAATCCAGCTAGGTGACTTAATGGACATAGTGCTAGGCTTTGTCTGCCTCAGTTTTCTTAATTGTAAAATGGGGAAATCACAACACCTACTGCCCAGGATTGTTGTGAGGATCAAATGAGACCATATTTGTAAAACTCTCAGCCCAGTGCTTTGTACAAGGCAAGAACATAATAAATACTTGTTCCATTGTTGCCCCCACCTCATATTCTTTTCCTCTAATTCAAACCCAGTTGTTCCTTATCACTTCCATGAAGATTTTCTGAGTCACTGTTATATTTCTCAAGTCTGAATTCCTCCTATATTTAGAGGCAATAATATACAATTTAGCATTTAAATAATCATCCTGTTTTTTTTCTCTCTGAGTAGACTGTAGGCTCCTGGATGGTTTGGCCACATTTGCAGAAGATACTAGGAGTCCTGACACCGAGTTTCCCCCGACTTCTCAGATAGTAAGAACTGGGATTTAATTTTACTAGTTTCTTCTCATTTTCAACTGATGAGAGACTTTGAAGGAAAGGGGAACATTTTTAACTCATGTCAATTCCTAAATAAATAAAAATGAATAATCACCTGAGCTAGACATGTCAGTAATCAACTATTACATGAGCTACAGAAAGGCAGATGCATTAATATAATTGTTTTTTAGAACTATGAATTAAGTCCAGTCATTCTAGAAAGTAATTTGGAATCATGCAGCAAAAGTCACTAAATTGTACTTATCTTTTCTTCTGGTGATACCATTATTAGGTTTAAATTCAAATAAAAGAAAAAAGAAAGGACTTATATGTACAAAAGTTATAGTAGTTTTTTTTTTTAGTTGCAATGAGAACTAGAAATATAGGGGGTGCCCATCAACTGGGGAATGACTGAACAAATTATGGCACAGGAATGTAACAGAATATTATTACTCTGATATAAATAATGGCAAACAGGATGATTTCAGAGAAACCTTGGAAGACTTGTATGAACTGATGCAGAGAGAAATGGCAGAAAAAGGAGAGCAACATTGTAAGGCAAACAATTTTGAAAGACTTAATAATTTTGATCAATGTGCTGGCTAACCACAAATTACAGAGAACTAATAAGGCTGCTCATCTCCTGAGAGATGACAGATCAAGAGTGCAGAAAAAAACAATATATTTTTGGATATGACATGACCAACATAAGAATTTGTTTTGTTTTAATATGCATAATTGCTACATGGATTTTCTTTTTTTTTCAATGGGGGTGTGGGGGAAGTGAGAAGAAGAAAAATAGTATTAACTAGCATTTATTATAGCACTTTAAGGTCTGCAAAAGGTAACAACTTATTTTTATTCCTGCTTTACAGATGAGGAAACTAAGGCAGACAATGATTAAGTGACTTACCCAAGGTCACACAGTTAAGTGTCTGAGGCTGGATTTGAACTCAGGTCTTCCTGACTACAGGTCCAGCGCTCTATCCAATGCACCAACTAGCTGCCTAAAAAATAGATTTTTATTCATTGAAAGAAAAATAATTACATTAAAAAATAAAAAAATAAAGGTTCCCAGGGGCATCCTCCGAGAGCCAATGGCAAGTTGCTTTTCCAATTCCATCCATTGTTCACACTTGTAAAGGAATAATAAGGCAAAGGGCTATCTATCTTTGCCACCCTGTTACCTCTACTGTGTGCTCTTTACTTTCTGGAATTATACCAACTGGGCTGGAGGGGGGGGGGGTTGGGATGATGGGAACCAACTCTTAAATACATTTGTATTAACTGAATCATTTTTTCCATTACAGTCCCCTTACTATAATGCTGACCACAAAAAGTTATTCCAAATATATCCTTTTTATTTATAGCTTTGAAAAATTCTTTCCAATTAGATTTGTATAAAACAATGTTTGAGGTTTCAGCGTAACCAATTAAAAAAGTAACTTGGCTTCCATTGCATACATTTTCTGGTCAATTTTTAAATTCTTGCTAAATGCAATGAATTAGGAGCCAGTATAATTGTTGGAAATAAATTTTATGTTTTAGTATTAATACTATTTTAAAAGTTTAAAAAAAATTCCAATTCAGCACAAACCACTACATTTAAAACTGAGTTTTATACTTCCAAACTCTCAAAATGGCACTACCATTCTAGATCATAATTTATAAAATGACAAACCCTGGACTCAGGAAAAGTCTAAATCCTAGGACAGTGAACTTGAGAGTATCTTAAATGACCCAAAACAAAAAATAATTTAGTCTCTTACTTATTATTTTACACCCAGTGAATAGAGACTTGACCTCAAAGTCAGGAAGATCTGACTGTGTGACCCTCAACAAATTGCTTAACCTTTCAGGGCTCTAGACAACTCTCTCAGGAAAGTGTCCATTTATACTCAGAGGGGGAGTTTCTTCACCTGAGAATTCCTTATACCAATGAAATAAATCACAGATCCAGTCCCTATTCCCACATTACACATGTCTATGTCTTATGTTTCAAAGTCAATGAATACTCCACTAAATACTCCACTAAAAGTCTCAAGATGGCAGGGTGGGTGTGTTTTCTGTTATTTCAGATTCTGAGATCTTATTTGGGGTTTTCTTAGAAAAGATAATGGCAAAGTTTGATATTTCCTTCTCTAGCTTCTTTTATGGTTAAGGAACCTGAGTAAACACAGAGTAAAATGACTTGCCCAGGTTCTGAGATTGGTTTTGAACTCAGGAAAATGAGTCTTCCTGGCTGTAGGCTAATCACACTACACCTAAGTTTAGCCAGCTATAAGGCTGGCTAAAAAGTATTTATCGTGAAGCTTAGCAATATAGGAAAACTGTCTGTTAGAGCATAAGAGGATTATGCACCAAAGAAGGATACAGAAAACTCAGGGAGAGGGGAAAGGAAGGACGGAATGAATCACAAGCTGTGAACATCATACAAAATAGATTCCCACTAAGGTTAGGAATAACCCTTCTGTTGTTTGGAGTATAATATTAAAAAAAAAGTAGCACAAGTTCAAAGTTAGTCAGGTCTGACTAATCATGATTCTAAATTGAACTCTTGGTATTATAGGTCATGAACAGAACAGTTCTCTAGGAATCCCACGAATGATTCATACTTTTGAATGAGAATGCTGGATGTCAAATAGCAAAGAAGCAATTAGAGTCTACAATGACTAACTTTATTTTAAATGGTATGTTTTGAGTGGAAGCTAATTCCAGAGGGTTGATAATAGATGTTTAATAACTAGTTAGTGACAGTTCCTAAGCAAAACCTCCAAGTCAATTGGCTGACAAAAAGTAATTTGTATAATCAACAAATGACAATAGGTGTCTTTTCAAAAGAGATCTGAAAATGAATTAAGTTCCAAAGACAAGAAAATATAACACAGAGTGAACAAACTAAACTAAAAAGCATTCTGCAATCAGCAATGTCAGTGGACAGGGGGAGGGAAAGTGCATTATGATAAGCAATGGTGTCAGACACTGGCAAAATTCCATTTTCATTCAACACTTTAAGAACTCATAGAGACAAGATGGAGAAGTTGGGGTTACCTGAATAATGTATTCGTATTCATTCTCAAAGAGTTACAAGTGATACTTCTTCTAAGACACAAGACAGGTACTGACAGCACCCTAAGTTTGGGTCAAACCAGTTATTCTCTCTTTTTTTTTTTTTGGCAAGGCAAGTGGGGTTAAGTGGCTTGCCCAAAGCCACACAGCCTGGCAATTATTAAGTGTCTGAGATCGGATTTGAACCCAGGTACTTCTGACTCCAAGGCCGGTGCTTTATCCACTACGCCACCTAGCCGCCCTAAACCAGTTATTCTGAATATGGAAAAAAGAACATGACTATAGCAATTGAAGCCAAATGTAGACTATTTCTAATATGATCAAGCTCACAATATACAAAATCAAAAACTCTTTTTGATGACACAATTAGGCTAGAAAACTAAGTATCAAAAAAACAAGGAGAAACTATAATGTTTGGGAAAAAGCTTATTTAGAATGAAAGAAGTGGGCACAACTTTTCAATTAAAAGATTCTCCATTTAAATTTAAAAGTGGATTCTTGTTTCTTAAGTTGGGTAAGGGACATAAAGTTCATAAAATTTACATGTAACTCTTTAAGAGCTGTTTTATTCATAGGTATATGGGAGATAATGGGATTACTTTAAGTATGAAAGTACACAACAATATTCTTTTGTTAACTCAGGAAAATTCTGTAATTATTCTCTCCTTTATCTGGGATCCAAAGAACCCACTTTGGATTCCATAGTGAATTTTATACTAGTGATGCTTTAATGTAAATCTTTTTTTTAAGTTCAACATTTCTCAAATCATAGAAGTGATTTTCCATTTCTATCTTCTCTGAATATATAACAATAAAAAACAGCTAGGATAGTTTGGTCTGAACAATGAATCCTTTGAAGTACTCCCATGTATTTGAATTTTCACTATTCTAAATTATAATTATGTAAAATATGGTCACTGGTATTAGCTCAATGGAAATATGCAGTGTGAATGCAAATAGTGCATTCACTTCAAGGATTTCATGATTTACACTAATCAGGGCCTCCCTGACTCAAATATACAATATTCCAGAAGAAAAAACACAGAATCTTCATTTTCTTTCTTTTTCCATAATTTTCATCTGTGATCTGCTGAATAACAGTACAGAGATCAATAATAAACAAAAATCCGAAACATCAATAGTTGGATTTTAAGATCTATCCATTTCAAATAGAACACTGAAGTTTACTCGAGGCATAAAAATCTCACTACAAATCTAACTATGATGAACAAATAAATCAACTATTTTCTTATCTACATCAAAGCTACTATAAGTACAATCCAATAAATACCACTGGAAAATTTTCTAAGTAGAATAATGCCTCCTTCATCACCATTCTCCTCATTTTTATGTTCATAAGACTGAAATCCCTCTAGAAGTTACTTTTCTATCTGAAACAGAAAATTAATGAAAATACATTTCAAAGCTGCCTGTTTACACAATTGCCCAAGTCTCTTACTATTTTCCTTTACATGAAAGAGTTAAACACCTAGATACTGGGCCTATCATTTGGTTCTATTTCCCCTCAAAGAAATCAAAAAAGTAATCTAAGAATCCACTTATAAAAATACAGTAGAAAAGTGACCAAAGGATATGAACAATTTTTCAAAAGAAGAAATGCCAAATATCAATAACAATATTGGGAAAAATTTTCAAAAAGCTATTAAGAGAAACACAAATTTTAAAAAACTCAAATATTTGACCTTATGGCTGCCAATTGACAAAGATAATGAAAGATGTAAATAGTCTGTTTTGAAGGGGTTGTGGCAAGTAGGCACATTAATATTGTGGGTGGAAATATGAACTGGTCCAATTATTCCAAAAAACAATTTAGAATTATGTGAGAAAAGTTATTAAACTGTGCCTCCCCTTTGATCCAGCAATCCTCAATCCTGAGCATGCACTCTAGGGAAGTCAAAGACAAAAAAGAATGACCTCAATGATACCAAAACATTCATAGCAACACTTTTTACAGTAACAAAAATCTAGAAATAAAGTTGATATACACAAATTGAGAAATGGTTGAATAAGGAGTGGTATATGAAGACAATGGTGTATTTATCATCCTGTTAAAAATAACAAAATACAATAAATTCAGAGAAATATTGGAAGACTTGTATGAAATAGTACAGTGAAGAAAGCAAAATCACGACAACAATGACTACAAGTACATGAAAACAATTCTAAAAGGCAGATTAAATTAGAAGATCACTATTGATTTCAGACAACAGATGATAAAATAAATCTTTCTTCCTTTGTAGTGAGAGCAGAGCGGCAAATCACATATATCAATTGTGACATATACATGTGTGCTATATTGGCTGCTTTTCATTATAACAAACGAAATGGAGGGGGGGATGGATGCATGTATCCAGTGACTTGAAGGACTGTGATTTAAAAGACATTATATTTGTAAGATAAAAATTTGCCTATTATATTCAACATGAACTAAAAATTTCTATCTTCCCAGAGAAATGTTATATTTATATAAAGTTTCCTAAACTTGTTAATTTTATAATATTATAATTTTTTTTTTAGCCTTTCAAATTCTGCTAAGGCTGTGTTCCAATTCTACTTCTTTTCCAAGTACCACCATCTCAAAAATTGACTTTTTTTTTTGCTTTCTATTTCAGCCACATGTCCACATACCAATGGCCACTAACACAAAGAAAGCTGTTTTTTCAAATGATAGAATTAAATACAAGTTTCATCCAAAGTACACATAGCTCCCTCCATTCAACAAAAAGGTAATTTACCTAATTTCAAAATGCCAAGTCCATCTGAATCGCTCCATGTAGCATCCCCATTAATAGATAACTAAAGTGAATTTATCCAGTAAACTGTGCAAATGCAATCTTGACTCCTGGGCGTTTCTCAAATCATAAACTTATTTTTCTAACCCCTTTTCATCTCTGAAAACTATAGGTCCAAAAGCACAGATCTATGAGAAAAAAAAATAGAATCATAATTTCTATCCTTTTCAATGTTTCCAAGCACAAAGGAAGCTCTCCTTTCCGAGTATCTCTGAGAAGAGCACATGTTTGACCTGTTCACCCTATAACACAAAGCTTTCACTTTATATAACATGAACGACTATTACTGAAGTGGAATGGGACACACTAACAAAGGATTCCCTGTGGCGAAAGAGGGAGGATTTCCTTTAGGTAAATGCTATTTACCCCCTCTCACCAAAACATTTTCCACAGTAATCCCAAAAGGCTGCAGGTCCAACAGACTGGGACACACATAGGACTAGCAACAACCTATTAGAAAACTGAAAATCTGATAAGGTAAGGCCTGGTCTGATTAGCTGGATCAAGATGGAAACAGTTAAGCAAAAAGATTATTGAGTTCAATGTTCATAGTTGTTCAATGAATGTGTATTTCCATTGTGATGGAAATTGTGATCATATCTATCTATCCATTGTGATCATATATATTTATAAAATATTGATTCTAAAATGGCTAACCTCTCAGATCCCACATTTTCCAACAACTTTTCACTGTGATGCCAATTACTGTTTTCTTCTTAAAAATTTTTTTTTTAAATTCGTAAGTATTTGATTTCTTTCCCTCCCCTATTTCCCCACCAATGGGGGAGAGTAGGGAGAGGGGGAAAAGAATGAAAAGAATTCCCTGTAACAAATTTGTATAAATCAAGAAAAAATAAATTCCCACACTGTGTTAGAAAAACACACATCTATTCCTGCACCTTGAGCCTATCATCTCATCATCAGGAAGAGAAGAACATACTTCTTCACCAGTCCTCAAGAATCATGATTGATCTGCACACTAATGAGAGTTCTTAATTAAGTCTTTCAAGAATATATTTATAATGCTGATAATAATATAAATTGTTTTCTTGGTTCTCACTTTACTCTGGATCAGTTCATGTAAGTCTTTCCAGGTTTCTCAAAGACTATTCCTTTCATCATTTCTTATGGCAAAATAGTTTTCCATCATATTCAAATATCATAATTTGTTCAATCAACGGGCACCACCTTAATATTCAGTTCTCTATCACTACAAAAAGAGCTGCTATAAATGTTTTTTACCTGAGTCCTTTTTTAAAATTTAATTTAGTTAAGGCAATGGGATTAAATAACTTGCCCAAGGTCATACAGGTAGGCAATTATTAAATCTCTGAGGCTGGATTTGTACTCAAGTCTTCCTGACTCCAAGGGTGGTGCTCTATCCACTGTGCCACCAAGCTGCCCCCAAGTCTATTTTTTAAAAAAATCTCTTTAAGGGATATAGGCCAAGTAGTGGTATCCTTGGGTCAAAAAATTCAGTGACTTTTGGGACATGGTTCCAAATTGTTTTCCAAAATGACTAAACCAATTGTTACAGCATTAGTGTGCCTATTTTCCCACCACCCTTCCAATATTTGCCATTTCTGACAATCTGATAGGTGTGAGGAACCTTGAAGTTGCTTTAATTGGCATTTTTCTAATTGTGTGATTCTAACTAGTGATTTGTAACTTTTTTTTTAGGTTTTTGCAAGGCAAACGGGGTTAAGTGGCTTGCCCAAGGCCACACAGCTAGGTAATTATTAAGTGTCTGAGACCGGATTTGAACCCAGGTACTCCTGACTTCCAAGGCTGATGCTTTATCCACTATGACACCTAGCCGCCCGGATTTGTAACTTTAAAAAAAAAAATGGCTTTGATAGCTTGGATTGCTTCCTTTTAAAATTGCCCAGTAAACTCTTTTTTTTAAGGTTTTTGCAAGGCAAATGGAGTTAAGTGGCTTGCCCAATGCCACACAGCTAGGTAATTATTAAGAGTCTGAGGTCACATTTGAACTCAGGTCCTCCTGACTCCAGGGCTGGTGCTCTATTCACTGTGCCACCTAGTCGCCCCCTAGTAAACTCTTATTTTCAATACTACAATTTGATTCTTCCAATCACACTTAGCATTCATTTAGTATTTTAAGGATTTCAAAGCACTTTTAAAATCTATAGTAACTGTTCTGAGTCAAGGAAGCTCAGGTAGAAAACGAGCAACATTTCTAATCAGATCCCATGCCACAAGTTCCTTGAAACAAAGGAGTATACCCTATGCCTAGTTGCTCAAACACCAAATGTTTCAGCTACATTTGTGAATGAAACAAGCCAACAGTTTAGTTTCCTGAACACTGATCACAATGTGACTAGGTAGGGTCATGTCAATCCTCCTGCCCCTGCTCAGATGACATAGCCTCTGTTTATGTTCTACACATCTGCAGTGCTAAATAAAAGCCTATTATTGACTGATCTACAGTGAGGTCTGATAGAATGCTACTATTCCTAAGGTCCTGTCAATAAAGGCCTATTGACTTGGAAAGCCAAGAGCAAAATCTATGTTTGTTAAAAGACTTGTATTCATCAATCAACCAAGTATCTTTGCACCTCATTTCTAATATATATGATCAATACTGCAGAAAGTCCCCAAAACAAAAAACAGCAGTTGCTGGAAATACCTATTATACAGAGGCCATTGTCAGAAATTTATTTTCCATTATCATTACCATAAACAAGAAAAATTACTTCAAGGTCCTGTAAATGCTGAAGGAGAATGTTTCAATTTACAAGGAGAAGAAATCCAAAAGCATTTTCTAAAGATAACAGGTGTTTTGAAAGCCACCAGGAAATCCATGGGAGTTTGGGGAAAATCTAAGGCCCAAAGAAGATAGGAAATGCAAGTTAACATTTCACAGACTGCTCAAGTTTCCTCTTCTTTGCCCTTAAAAAGACTTCTAGCCTACCATTTCCTTCATTTTCTTCCAAGAGGCTGAGTGAAATGGTCCTTGAGATCAAGAGCTCCAGATGGAAGTACCCTTCTGGCAGTCAGGTGAAGTTTATGGACTCAGTCTCAATATCAAGTTTTTAAATGTATCAAATAAAACATACAGGACTACAAAGGAAACTAATTCTATAAAAATACAATTACCAAAATATTCTTAAAAACAAGTTCATGGAGCCCAAGTCAAGAACCTTGAACTAGGTGATCTGGAGACCTATGGTAGTCAAGACAGAGATCTGCAGCAGAGTCTCTTAAGTTTTGGGGATGTGGTACAGATAGGCCAGTCAATACCATACAAATCAAAGAGACTGAACAGGACTAGGAACTTCAAGGAAACCTAAGAAACAAGCGGATGGAGGTGAATACAATTCTCAAACCCTAACGCTCTGCTCCTATCCCATTTTCTCTGATTCCTCACCCAATTCCCTTCCCAATTATTCTCTTCATGCCCTAGGCAGAAACAGTGATTGGAAGAACTGGAATGAAGATCAAGAAAAGCAATTTCTTATTAGTTTTGCTACAGATCAGCTTTTTTATACTTGGGTTTTAATTGATCACACAGAAATTAAAAAGCCAATTATGTACATTTTATATATGAGGTTGGTTGGTCAAACAAGTTGCCCAGAAGCATGGTAACAGCTTTGCTCTAAAGGAGATGGAGATGTTCTATTTTATTAAGTTTAGGATAGTTTTGATATTTTGTTCCCAGATCTGAATTGAACCTGAGACCAGTATTTAGGTGCCCTGGAGATCAAGTTTACTCTGAGAGCAATGGGACTATGAAGGCTTTTAGAAAGGCCAGTGCAGGGCAGCTAGGTGGCACAGTGGATAGAGCACCAGCCATAAAAATACTCTCCAAGGACACCTTAGTAGAGCCCAAATATAGAGCCTCCTGATGGTCCCATTACAAATTACACTCCCTAAATGTTAATTAGTAAAGTAACAACTAACCAGCTTCTTTTCCTATAAGGCTACTAAAAGGTAGTGCTGGATTGTGATTGCTTCTTCTGAACCAGGTCTGTGCTCACCTCACATTAGCTATCAACAAAGAAGATACTGATCCTAGTTCCATCTAATGGTACATCCTCAGGGAACTTTATTAATTATCTAGTAAATAACTCCAATTCCAACATGTAACTGCTAGACCTCCAAAGTGTTCAAAAACTCTCTCACATTTCTAGTTCACTGTTTACAAATTTGAGACCTGATATATAGGGCTAATGTGAGTCAGAAACCAAAGGACTGTCTTGGGATGGGTGTAAGGGACAGTTTCCATTAGGAGATAAGTCACTTCACAGGATCTAGACCTGGCAAGAACCTTAGAGATAAAATTGAGTCCAAAAGCTCTATACTTAAGGCTGAGGGAATAGAGACCCCGACAAACTCCAAAGTTGAAGAGCAAACCTGTATAAAGTAACAGAACCAGGTCTCGGACTCAAATGGGATGTCCTAACTCCAAATTATGTCTTAATAAGTCTGAGATGAAACACTCTTTTTCCATCCTTAGTTATGACGAAGGCATCAGTAGGAGCTTGGATATTCTTCTCCTGTACTATCTTTCTGTGACTATTACAAAGCTTGAAAATCATCAAAAAGCTGATCTCCCAATTTGGTGTCTCGAGGTATGGGATGTAGCTTCATTTACCCATCCTACATGCCTGAGAGAGAACAGACTGTCACCAAGGTCTTGTGTTCATGCCACAAATCACTTATATTTCCTCAAGTGGGGAACACGTTAAAATCTACAAAGGGATCTTGTCCTTGCTGCAGGAAACCTCTGTGGGCAGTATGCTCCACAAGCCAGAATCACAAAGGGCGCACTGCCAAAGGGGACTTGTCAGCTCAGGCTGGGTACAACTTTTTCAGTACCAGAAGGTGACAGTGTTGTGCCTAGCAAGGCTGGAGAGTTTCTGTGAAAACTAAAAAGGCTAAGATTTAACAGAAGAAAAAGACAGAGGGCTTATTTTCCCATTCACCAAACAACATATTTAAACAGACACTATCTTCCATGCATATTATGTTTGAGTAAACTAAACAAGAAGATGACCACAGTGATACAAGCTCTAAATTCTAGAAGAAAGTTTAACAAATGTATGCTGTAATCTGACTCCCAGGTATAGACTTAGGCTCAAAGAGATGGCAAGGAGAAAAACAAATTTTTTACTATGTTTATTAGCAATAGGTATTTTTCTGTTAGAAGCCACAGTATCATTTCTATACCCCCCCCCCCCCAAACAGCATTAACATAAGCAAAAATCTCTCACTTGGTTTCTTAAACCTCTTGGATTCATTAAGCCCCAGTACATCATAGTATTTTAAAACATGAACAAAACCTGGGGGGGGGGGGGGGTGTCTGTGTGTGTGTGTGTGTGCGTGCAGACTGGATTCTAAACAATATACTATTTGTTTAAAGATCCAAATTTCCAGTAATGTGAGTGAACCGAGTATGGTTGAAACTGGCACACTGGGGCCAATACCAATATCCATGTGGGTAATTTCTACAAAGCCAAAGGAGCCTAAAGACTATACATTAAGAGATTTAAGTGCTTAATGGGGACACTCCATGTATGAGATATTGTATCAGATATTCTGCCTTCTAAAGTAAGAAATCCTTACAATTCAAAAACAATTATTTCTCCAATGCCTTAATAAGGAAAAAGATAGAAATCTTTAAAATTCTTTTTCCTGTTTTGTAATTGGAGTTGGGGGTGAAAGTTATAAAATATAAAATAACTCTAAGAACAGAACATTCAAATCTAAAAAGCATAAAACAGTAGTTTTTTTAAAAGGTCATAAAACTGAGAGGTTTGCCTATATCAATCTTCAAAAACAGATTGTGAATTCCTTTAAGTGTATCCATCAGTGGGTAAAAATCAAACCATTACAAAATGAAAAAAAATTTTTAAAGGGGTCTTTGATGCAACTTTTACAAATGTTTTATAATACATCCTTTCTCTAAAGCAGCTCTCTTTCCAAAGGAACCATATACCCTGCTCACCATCTAAGTTTCTGATTACAGAAGATGCAGATTTGTTTACAAAAACCTGTATCTTACCCAGAAAAGTTAGTTCATATTTCTTTTGTTCTGCTATTATGTAGCACTTGAGAAATTTAAAACGAAGGCAGATGAAAACATAGAATTCCAGAAAAAAACAGACCTACAGCAACTTGCAGTATTTCAAGTTCTAAATGTGGATGCTATTTATCCAGACCCTTCCTTCCTATACTAAAACCACCTCAAGAAGAAAGATAATTTTATCCTTAAACCACTGCAAATTCTTTTAAAAAGCAGGCAACCGTACAAGTCACACTCTTCTACTGAAGAGAAGAGAAGAGAAGAGAAGAGAAGAGAAGAGAAGAGAAGAGAAGAGAAGAGAAGAGAAGAGAAGAGAAAAAAGAAAACTTAGGAAAGGAAGAAAATTAAGAAAGGGAAAGAAAAAAATTACGAAAAAGAAAGAAAGGATAAAAAGAAACCAAGAAAGAATATTGAGAAGGGAAGAAATTAAAAGGAAAGGAGAAAAGAAGGGAAAAGATGAATAAAAATCAAGGAAAGGAAGAAAAATAAGGAAAGAATGAGAATAAAAGAAGAAAAAACGCAAAAGGAATAAAGGAAAAGGAAGGAAAGCAAAGAAGAAAAAAAGAAATAAAAGGACGAAATAAAGGAGGGAAAAGGAAAGAAATTAAGAAACCAGAGGAAGAAAGGACATTGTTCGCCCGCTCCAATGCACCGTCCCATCTGGACCAGGCACCGGGACAACTTCCACACTCTGAGCCCCGCGGGCGGACCGCGCTTCGCCCCCCGGCCCCGCCGCCAGCCCCGCCGCCGGCCGCGTGCTCAGCCCGGGCCCGGCTACTTTGTGGCCGGCGGCGCCCTTCCCCGGGGCAAGCCCGGCTCAGGCCCCCCCTCCCCCGGCGGCAGCGCGTAAAACGGGGCTCCGCCGCCCCCGCGCCCCCCGCCCGGCCCGGGCTCCTTCCAGGCTGCAGCGCGGAGCCCCCCGAAGTTCCGCCCGAGACAGCCCCCATCTCCAGGCGGGAGGACGCGGGGCGGCCCGCGGGGTCGCCCCCTCCGCCAGCTCCTCGGCGCCTCCGCCCGTCCGGCGAACGTACTCACGCGGGTCCCGGGCTCCGCAGTCCGGGCCGAGGCTCCTGCGCATCGGGAGGCGGCCGGGGCGGGAGACAAAGGCTAGACGGGGCCCGGGCGGCGGGCGGCCGCCCCCATCGCGCCGCTTCCAACGGCCCCCGGCGCCGCGGCGGGGGGAGCAGGGCGGCCGCTCCCCGCCCCGGGAGGTGCACGGCCGCGCCCCCCGCCCTCAGGCCCCGGGCCGGGCCCCCCCAGCGCCCGCCGCATCCGGGGGGCCGCGCGGAGGGGGCGGGGCCGGCCGGGGCCGCCCCGCCCCTCGCAGCCCCTCCCTCCGGCCGCCCCGCCCCGCGCAGCCCCCTCCGGCCCCGGCGCCCGCAGCCGCCAGTTTTCAGGCCCCGCCCCGGCCCCCCCCAGTTTTCAGTCCCCCCCCCGCCCGGACCCCCCCCCACTTCTGGTTCCCGCCCTTTCCCGGACCCCTCAAGTCTTCGGTTCTCCTTCTTCCCCGACCCCCTGCTCTCGGGGCCCCCCGAGACTCCGCAGCCCCTCTCCGCCCCGGGCCCCGCCCTCCCCGGCCCCCCCCCCCCGCCTTCCGGCCGCGCCCCGCCTCTACCTGGCCCCCTCCCCAGGACCTCGGCGCCGGCGCCCCCCGGGCCCGGACGCCCCCCTTCCAGGACCCCCCTCCCCCTCGGGCCTCCCTGGCCGAGCTCACCAGCCCCTCACTCCCTCAGGAGCCCCTCCCCCTCAGACCGCGTCCTCCCTCAGGCCCCCCGAGTCCCCTGGAAGAACGCCCCCGTCCTGCCGGGCCCCGAGGCCCCTCGAAGGCCCGCCCCCGCCCAGCGCGCTGCCCTTCCGACGCCGCCCCCCGCACGGCGCCCGCCCCAGGCCCGCGCCGCGCCCACTCACCGGGCCGGGGTCCCTCGGAGCCCCCGCCTCCTCCTCCGGGCCCCGGCCCGTCCCCCCCGCGGCCCGCCGCCTCATGGGCACCGCATGGCCCCGCCGCCCCGCCGGGGCCTCGGGCCGCGGCCCGCGCACGCCGTTCTGGCCTCGGAGCCCGCGCCGGGCGCCTGCGCACGGGGGGCCCGCGGGGGCGGGGAGGGGCCGCCCCCCAACACCCGCGTGTCCGGACGCCCGGATCCGGGGCGCCGGGGCCAGCGGTCACTCGGGGCCCCCAAGGAGTGTGCACCTTGCGGGGCCCCTCGCAGCAAGAGCATTCCGATTCCAAGCCCGAACTTCGCCCCGGGTCAGGTCTGCCAGAGCCCCGAGCGGGAGCCCAGGCCCCTCCCCAGCCCCCTCCCCATCCCCCTCCCCATCCCCCTCCCCAGGGCCTCACACTTTGCTAACCTAGTTTCAACCCCCCGCGAGGCAAAACCCACCTCGACCCGCCACCCCCCGCTTCTGACGGGTCTGCACCAAAGCAGCCTCCGACCCGAGTCTGGGAAAAGGGTGCCAAAGGCCACCCGCTGCCCACTCCGGTCCATCCCACACTTTGCAAACCGCACCGTTTAGGAAGTTCTTCCCCAAAACTAACCTTGGATGCTTCGACTTCAACACTATTTCTCCTGTTTCCCTGGACACAAACAGCGGTGATTTCACAAACATCCATCCTTCCGAGCTCGGAAGCCCATCAAGGCGGTCAGGTTGGCATTGGGGGATTCACGGCTAGTCTTGTATGACCCTGGGTAAGTCACTTGACTCTCACAGCATGAGGAAGTGGAACAAAAGACCTCCAAGACCTAAGGCCCTTTCCAGATCTATGAATGACGTTGGACAAAGTCACTTCCAGACTTTCTCAGGCTCCCCTCTCCTCTCAATTCCTCCTTCTCCCCAGCCTCAGTTTTCTCATCTGCATAATCGGTGGCCCTGTAATTTAACTGATCCTCCTTCCTGCTTCAAGTCAGTGATTTGATATAATCAGACCACACATGGGGCATTATCTTCCCTTCAGGCCTTTTGGGGTGGGACACTAATAGCTTGTGTAGGAAACAGGAGAAGAGAAAGGTGAAAAGATTCAAAACTATGTCACCCAGGGATCATTTGAAAGGACAGGAGACTTCAGATTGTTGAGGGCTGTCATGAAAGGACTCTACACAAGTCATTGAAGGCTCTGTTTGCCTCAATTTTCTCACTTGTAAAGTGAGTTGGAGAAGGAAATAGCAAACCAGTCCAGTATCTTGGCCAAGAAATTCCAAATATGGTCACAAAGAGTCAGACATGACTGAAAAAAAAATGACACCAAAAAGGGGGGGGGGGGTGAAAGAAGGTAAAACTTGTTCTGGGTGGCTCCTGAGGGGAGAATTGGTACCAGTGGGCTGAAGTTACAGGAAGGCCAGATTCCAGCTTAATATAAAAGCAGATCCTTAGAACAGTTAAGCCTCAAAAAATGGAATAAGTTACTTCTTGAGTTAGCAAGGTTTCTCTATCATGGGAGATGTTCAAAGACCACAGCTGGTCAGTGACAAAATCAGAAGCAGAATCCAGGTCTCTTAACTTCCCAGTCCAAATTCCTTTCAATTCAATTTAATTCAGCATTTACTAAGCTCCTACATTGTGCAATCATTCACTCTTTTTTTTTCTACCTCACTGGTACTTATAGGTAAGGAAGATAGGATTCAGTAGATTGTGCCAGACATAGTCTTGTGCTATTGTCTCCAGAAGAGTGTGTGAGTACTCTGTCTACGATCCATCTGGCTGGCTGGAAGGCTGGAAAAAAGATCTTCCACCATCCAGTGGAGGGACTGGTCCCTCTGCTTTCCAGCTGGGGGCTGGGGGAGGGGGAGCAATGTTATGAGAACCACATCACTGCACATTCACCCAAAACTTCAGACAGAGCAGGATCAAAGGCTAGTTCTGGAACTGGAGAGCCTCTCTGGGGCTTGGGAATTTCAGGGCCAACTCCCTGACTCCATCGCTGTCACTGTTTCCATTACGAATGTCAGGGCTCTGCCTGGCTGGAGAATGGTCACAGAGGGTCCTTTCTGTCTGAGGGGCAAGGAGTAAAATGTGGGATTTTGGCAAACTTCCAGGTAGAAACCAGAAGCTCTGCATGCTGAAGGCTCCTTCCTCCAGATGAAGGAAATTGGTTTACAAACTTTGATTATCCATAGAAAAATAATAACTGACATTTACATCAATTCGTATTTTAATATATTATCTCTACCAGTTACTGTTCTCCCCATTTTAATAGAGGGGGAAACTGAGGCTGAAGTTATGTGACTTGTCCAGTATCACTAGTCTTAGACATGCTTTAAATCCTTCCTGACTTCCAAGTCCAATTCTCTATTATACCAGGTTGCTTCTCAGTCAAGGAAGGATTAGGGACACTTAGGGACTCCTAAGTGAGAACACTCCCTCTATGGATTCAGGTAGGTACTTTTTCTGCAACTTAACATTTTTTGAGAGTTGCTTAGATCACTGAGAAGTTAACTTGTGCATGAATGTCTCAGAGCCAGGAAAAGGGATAACAGAAATCTTAAATTTCAGACAACCTAAGAGAATTTCTTCTCTTTGCCTCTTTGAGCCTCAATTTCCCCTTTTGCAAATTAGATAAATGACTGCCCTATTTCATAGCTCTGTAAAGTTTAAGGCACCCTAGGGGCGGCTAGGTGGCGCAGTGGATAGAGCACTGGCTTTGGAGTCAGGAGTACCTGAGTTCAAATCCGACCTCAGACACCTAATAATTACCTCGCCGTGTGGCCTTGGGCAAGCCGCTTAACCCCATTGCCTTGAAAAATCTAGAAAAAAAAGTTTAAGGCACCCTAGAAATATGAGCTAGATCTGGCTCCAGATGACTTTAAATGAAATCTCTTTCCTGGCCACTGGAGGTGAGGGAGTCAGAGCTGTGGGGCTGGCTGATTGATGTGAGGAATCTGTCACAGCTCTCATTCATCCACAGGCATCTTATCAGCTACCAGCATGCTAATGTGGAAGCCACAGATCCAGTGAGGTATGGAGGGACTTGTGAGCCCTATCACTCTATAAATTAAAATAAAAAGTAGAACCTTGCAAACAAACAATATTCACAAAATAGTGGTGAGAGCCCCCTCTACAGCTTCCCATGTGACAAAAAATTAATCCTTCCCTTGAATTTGACATGTCTCTCCAGTGTCAATATTGCTGGGACCTGAATTCAACCTTTAACTTACTAATATTTACTGGGTCAATTTTAAAGTCAACTCATAAATGTCTTTCCTAATGTTTCCAAGAGTCCTAAAGATCCTTTGGGGCTACTTAGAACAATGTTTATCTTAGAGCTAGAATGGGCCTTGGGGGGGGGGGGTCAGTAGTTCAATTTGCCTCATTTTATAAGTGAGAGTGGCCGAGGTCAAGACAGGTGACTCTCTCGATACAGATTTCCTGAATCCTAGTTCTTTATTTCCTCACATTTAGAGGATTTCTAGGGGGAATGGGCAACTAGGTAGTACAGTGATTTGAGTGCTACATCGGACTCATCTTCCAGAGTTCAAATCTAGCCTTCAAGCTTCTGTTTTGATTTAGTAGGTCCCAAGTTGGGTAAGCAGTAATCTCCTTCTGGGAAATATCTAAATTGGACTAAATCATCAAGATTGAGAGGTGGAGTAAAGAATGAGCTCATTGGTCTTATTCACTGTCAACACATCTCCCCATGCCTCCTCCAGGGAAGTTCTGTAGGGAATTGGAGGAAGGGGGACAGGATGTCTGTCTGCTCTAAGCTTTCTCATAGCATGTTTATCCTGCTTAAGAGCAAACTGCTTTACATATAATAACTACATTTCAAGGGATCCATGTCATTTATTCAGATACTCCTTGCAATGGTGCTAAGGATGTTATGATTTTACAACCCCAGTCATCCCTTTTCATTTGTCAGTATCTTCTCCTAAATCCTCATGAGCTATCCAATATGCTGGAGTCTTCCTCAGGGTCTTCCAGTGTTCTAAGAGCACCATTGTAGCATTGTACCCCTTAGCCATTTCTGCAACCAGCTCACTTTTCCATCACATATTTATAGTCTCCCTTGTTATCACCAGCACACAGGTCTTTGTTAAGAATATGATGCAACTTATATCCTTTTCCTCTGAGTCATCTGTCATTTTGATTCTGAGGAAATCAAGATGCTCCATTTTTTTTACAGCCATACTAGTATCTTTAGTGGTATTGAGATGTAAAATGGGAAGACACATTTGCTAAACTTGTTCATCTTTGCCCTGCACAGGGTCCAAATGGAAGGCCTGCCTATAGATACTAACATTTGTTTGTAGATGACTTTCCATGTTTTTTGCATCAAGTCTCAGTGTACTAGTAGGACCATTATAATGAGATCCATGACCACTCAAAAGAGGTCAATCCAATATTCCACAAAAAGGAAGGAAAAAAACCTACTGAATGGCTAAAGAATGCCTATTGTGAGCACTGGCCCTGGAGTCAGGAGTTTAAATCCAGCCTCAGGCACTTAATTGCCTAGCTGTGTGACCTTGGGCAAGTCACTTAACCCCATTGCCTTAAATAAAATTTAAAAAATGCCTATTCACAGACTATCAGCTCTGCCACATTTTGGCTATTTGACCATGGGCAAATCACCTAACCTCTTTATGCTCCAGGGAAAGAGTGGAGGAGGATGCCAATGTGTGTGAGGGTGAGGTGGGGGATGAGGTAGCATTTCTTCATTTAGGGAATTTTTTACCAATGAGAATCACAGATTCATTCCCTCTCTCTTCACATAGTTGAATGGGGTTGTCTATTGAGTTAGCCCATTTGGTCCCTATACTCTAGACAGGAGATTGCAGGTGGACACTTATATGGGTCCACTTGGAGGAGCAGCAGAGCAGCCTGTGGATCCTGACACAACCGCCCCCCCCCCCCCCAGTATACATTATCAGATATCTGTACAGCCTTTAGCAAAGGCTGGTACTTAATGAAGATGCTTAATAAAGGCTTGTTCTTTCCCTCTCCCTTGTGATATGCTATCTGTGAGTTAAAATAGGGTCTTTATTTGGAGGTATGTTCTTAAAAGTAATAAAGATGAATTTCCTTTAAAAAATATTTTGTTTTGAAGATATTCTGGTCTAAGATACATGACTCCTCCCCTTCAATATTAATATGCAGGAGTGAGAATTTATTTGAGTAACCCTTCACTAGACTAGCAGCAGGGGTCCTTCTCAGTCTGGTGGGCATGGCATGTCACATCCTTCTTGGATATCACCTTATCCTTCACACCTGTTCCTACATCCTCATTCTGTGACTCAGTCTCCAAGGCCTAATTCTATGCATCTGACCTTTATTCCCCATTAGCTGGAACAGATGTTCAGAAAGGCTGGGAGACTTGTCCAAGTTAGCTTAGTTTTTCACAACAGCCCATCTCTAAATTCTAGCTCAGCCTCATTCTCCCACACTTCCTTGGCCCTTTTGATATGAGCCTTCTACTTTTCCTGTCCTTGTCTTATTGATCCAGAGCCCTGAGGGAGGATCCCCATCTGGGGCCTCTCCCTAGATCCCAGAGGATGCAGTTGGGATAATAGAGCAAAGTGTGAGAGAAAGAAAGAGGTCAGTTCCCACACAGCCCCTGGGGAGGTGGGAAGGCCCAGGGGATCTGCAGTGACTTCCTGTCGGCTGCTTGAAGTGAGCCCACCAGGCTTTTATGTTGGGTAGAGGAAGGGGGGATGGGGTGGGCTAGACAGCATCTTGTCTTCTAGGCTTGCTTCTGAGACAAACACTAGGCTTTTGGTGGATGAGAAGACACGGAAGATGGAAGGAAATGAGGGGATTCAAGGAGTAGAAACAAAGGCATTTAGAGGAAAAGGAAATTTCTATTGGCTTATATGCTCAGGGATCATTTTATTGGTAGGCTTCCAAAAGCCATCTTTCTATTTTCTCCTCTTGCTTACCAAGTGTAACATGCATTTCCTATAGATTCCAAGGTTCTATTGCCACTCCTAACAGATGCCTGCCTGCCTTGGGCTCTTTCCAACTTTCTGAAACCTGTTCATGCATGACATAAACTGATGTCCCCAGGTAGTCTTTGAAAGGTGAGAGGATCCCAGCTGTTCCTCCTTTTCCTCCCTAAACAAATCTCATGGGTCAATAGGAGTGCTGGAGGTGATCAGATTCTGAGGAGTTCCCTTCTTCCCCTTTCCCTATTCATAGGTAATTAACTTCAGAGGCTGAATCCACAAGCCCTGTACTTGTGGCCAGGATCTCCCAGAGTCTAGGATCCATCAATGGTTCTAACCATTACTTGGATATGGGAACTTGGGAGCCAGGAGCAGGAAGCTTTCAACAGCAGCTGGTCTCATGTGCCGTGTCCAAGAGGATACGCCTGGGAGATCTGGCCTTGTGTAACTGGTGTCAACTCTCCCTGCTTCCCTTCCCCCAAATACATTTCCCGTTTTACTCCTAATACAAGAAGTCTGGCTCTGCTCTAATCCCTGCATGTCCACTAGTGCCTGAAGATGAACCAGAATGGCTGAGGTTCCTAATCATTACTGCCTCCATCTGTTCCCAACACTTTTCAGGGACTGGAGTTCCCAGCAGATGGGGGGTTAAAGCTGATGTCCCATTCTTTTCACTCCCCTCCCCTCGCTGGCTTCAAAATCCCCATAAAACCCAAGCCACCATTCCCCTGACTCCACAGTGGTAGCTCATGTCCAGTACTAAAAAGCTTTAGGACATTGAACACAAGCTCAGACTCAGCTATCCAGTCTTCCCTTTCACCACCAACATTGAGGTATGTGCCCACCATTCCAGGATTGAGCCCTCTATTGTCTCTAGAGGGGCAGAGTTCACCAGCATCGGCCCCAGCTCCTAGGAGAAAAATTAGATCTTTGGGGGTCTAGATTCTGCAAAAGCTGCATGTCCCAATAGTTAAAACCAGGGAGTCAAGCATCTGTTGCCTGAGACTTTGGGTACCCCAGCAGAGGTTTAAAAAGGTGAAAATTAGGGGCACTGGGACAATTTTACTTTGGAGGAAAGATTGAGAAGCAAGTTGGGGAAAAGGGGAAGGGAGAAAGGAAGTGAAAGTATAGGAAGCAGGGGAAAATAATGTTAACTTATATTCAAAAAAGCATGCAAATTATAAGTGACTTAAAATATTGAATCTCTCTCTTTTGGTACAAGAGATCCTATCCACATTACTTTCAGGTCCAGTAGGATCCCTGAAGCTCCCTTCCCCTGCCTTCTCTCCCGCCCCCCATGACTTCTCCCAGACAGCTTGAGATCACAATCTCAAGGAAGAAGTTGAAGGAGAAGGGAGCAGGGAGAGAAACCATTGAAAGGAAGATGAGGAGAGAGTAAAGTTATAACAACAGAATAGTAGAGAAATAGTTGGTTAATACAGAAAATAGCAGTGTGGTTCAGTCATCTATTGAGAAGTACTAGGTGGCTTTTCCAGAGAGGTGGTGCATAGGAGAGGTGAAGGACCTTAGCTGTTCGACCCTTCTTTTTCCAACCTAATAGATAGGTGGAAGGAAGAGAGGAGGAAAACCTAAAGGATTCTGATTGTGGGAGACATCTTTTCAGGGTTGGGCTGGGGCCCCAACATCTGGTTCCAGGACCATGTCTGATAACAAGGACTGGGGGCCACCTGAGAGTGAGGGTAGCATTTCTGAGAAGTTACTGAAGAAGTCCAAGGAGTCACCACTGGTGCCTGTGGGTGAGTTAGAGATTGGGGATAGGAATGGGAAAAGTAGCCAACCAAGTTCTTGGGAGTGCTGAGGGACAAGAGGAAGGAGTGTTATACTGAAACTGCCAAGGGGTTGGAGGGGAAAACTAACATACAAATTACAGGGTTGGCTGGCATACACAGTCTCTAAAAGTGAATGTGCTGGCAATGATTGGAGGAGGATGCCAGGATGTGCTTGCTGGAGTGAAAATAAGGGATGGGTGTTGTAGGGTAAGGGAAAATAGAGCCCAGAGCTAGGTGGGTCTGAAGTCCATTGAAGGCTTCTTTAACCACTCTGCTGGGGGCATGCTCTCTTTGCGCAGGCCTGGGGGGTTGTCTGGTGGTGACAGCGTATGGCATTTACCGGCTAAAAGCCCGAGGCCCTCTCAAGATGTCTCTACACCTGATCCACACTCGAGTGGCAGCTCAGGCCTGTGCTGTGGGAGCCATCATGTTGGGTGAGTAGGCATCAGAGCAGAGACCCCAAATTCAGCGTGATACCCTGATACTTCAGGGGTTGCAAGAGATCAAACTCCTCTAAACCCTGTGGGCAGTCCAGCTTCTCAGTAGAAGTCACAAACATAGACTAGCCTTCAGAATCCAGACTACATCTTTTCTTTCACATGGATACAGTTAAGAGTCTGTTTTATTATTCAGGATGGGTATGATGGAGAAATGCAGCAAATTCCAGTTCTGCTTATAGTCAGTCATTCCCCTTATTGCACCCCACCCCCCAACATCATAGTCCTAATTAAGTGGGGGAAGGGTTGTAGAGAACAGAAATGGTAGAAGTGGTCAGGTGTTCAGAGCAGCTGCTGTGACTTGGGGCAGAAAGATGAGAAAGGAAGTGAACTCCCCAAGGGCCTTGAAATAGTGGAGCTTTGGGATTTTGGAAGCCATTCTAGCTCCTGATTCCAGGTCAGCAGGAGGTGACATGAGGGCTCTGACCCTAAGGAGCTATCTGTCCTTTCCTCTCATACAGGTGCAGTGTACACCATGTACTGTGACTACATCAAGAGAACAGCACATGATGCCGAGGAGAAGTAGGAGTTGTATGGAGGCTGGAACAGTCAGACTCCCTTAAATGAGTCTCTTGTATGCTTCCTTATAATAAAGTGATTCTGAAGATAAGCAACAGTCTGTTCTTAACACAGGGAAGCACTCAAGTAGATGATGGCGGCAGCTGGTATGATGGCTTAGAAGAGGGAGCTGGGAAGGGGGAGCAAGTAACCAGGACTCGGGTTTTTAGTACACAGGATCATCCTTAGAGCAGTAGGACATAAGAGGTTGTCTAGCCCTCTCCCCTCATTTTGGAGATGAGAAAGCCCAGGTTCAGCTAAATAAAAAGTGAAACAGGGATTTGAATTCATACCTTTGACTTCAATCCAGAATCCTCTAAACTCTACCACAATGCCAGTGGGGAATCCTAAAGAGAATTTGGGCACGTTGAAAATTTTATGCAATAAACAGGGCTCCAAATCGGGAATCTCAGATACCCCTTCAACCTCCCACCTCCACTACCTTCTTCAGAAAAAAATGAATGTTTAAAGTGGATAGAAATGTTCATTTAAGAGAGACTGCAAGAACTGATCCCTGATCAAGACTCCCTGGGCACACATCCATAGAGATTGAGAGTCTTGAACTCAAAGTCAAAGGCAGCAGGTTCATCATATCTCTTCACTCAAAAGCAAATACACCAGGATAAAAGCAAGGCTGCATAATTTTGGGAAGAGAAGGAAAGGGATGAAAGGAAAAGGACCAGATCCAGACCAGAATGTTCTGTTCATTTACAAACAATGTTTAGGGTCAAACTTGTAAAAATAAAATTCCACATAAATCCCAGGACAGGGCTTCTCAAGGTCAGACATTTTCCTTTTCTTCTTCCCCCTTGAGGCTGGAGCCTCCCCCATCTTCAATCCCCGAGGAACAGAGCTAATAAGCAGAGGCAAGGGAAAAGACCTAAGGGGTCAAAGGGTTGGGCTGGGCCGGAAAGTCTGTGGAGACTTTTACTGGCTGTTGAAAAAGTCAATAGCATTTTTTCTCTTCCATTACCCCCAGCCCCCCCCCCCCCCATCAGTAACTGCCAAGGCAAAAGCCATATTGTCCAACACACCAAAGCTGAGCCTCCCAAGGCTCCACTGTCCAGGAAGCGCTGTCTGAGACTGAATAGGGGAGCTGCTAGGAGCACCCCCCGCTTCACATGGGGTAATTGAGAACCACATCCTGCTTGGCGAGCTCCAACAACATAGGATCATCGAAGAACTTGCTGATGCTCACATCCTCACTCAGTCCCTAGGGTGGAAAAGGAAAGGCCAGAATGAGGACTGGGGAAAAACTGGTCTGGGCTCTAGGTGCAAAGGAGGGGAGGGTGAAGAATGAAAGTGGACTGATACAAAGCTGCCTATTTCAGAAAGAGCAATGATTTCTCAGAAGAAAAGGGAAAGACTTTTCTTTGACTCTCCTGTCCTAGGCAAAATAGTATCTCCCAATGCCAGCCACTGTAGGAAAGTGGTAGAAATACCATATACCATGAATATTACTTTCCCTAGTGGTTCACTGGCAAGAAGAATCCATAAGAATGGAGACCGACTTACTGAAAACCCTGAGTGAAGGATGGGGGAAGGGGAACACATACCTTCCTACGACGGGTCTTGATCATGAACTCCCTGGCCAAGTGAGGTGCTGGCTGTGGCTCCAGAGGACGGATGACAATACTTTTATCCAATGGGTCACCAGGTACAATCTAAAACATATCAGGCCATATATAAAAAGGGAAAAGCTCCCATGTCCTGGGGTGCAAACCATCTTACCAGAGCCCTGGAAATATCTTGTCTTCCCCTCCACCTTACCTGCCAGTGGTGAAAAACAGACAGAGAGAAGGCCTGTCCTTGGGTGTGGGTCCGGAGGTCAGTTTCAAAACCAAATGAGTCAATAGCTGGAATGAAGGCTTTGATAGTATAGAGTGGAGAGCCAGGGATAGGTGCATCCTGTGTCACATGGCCTCTGAGATAGACAGACAGAAGTTGAGCACCATGCCCTGGGAAGATGGTCAAACAAGCACTAACCATCACCCTAAATCTACCAAACCAAAGCTCTCATCTTACAAAACAGAAAATAGATGGGCCATAAGACAATCTTCTTTAGAAAAGGTTAGGGTTTAGAGACCTTCCTCTGAAAGTCACTCCTCAGACTTTCTCCAATCTTCCATCATTTCCCCAAGCTGGTGGTTAAGTGCCCTTTTAGATGACTGAGAACTAAGGTGGCAGAAAGTCAATAAGGATTTCTCTTTACTCTATGCTTGGTAGCCCCTGTCACTTGTTCTTTGGGGAAATTAGCTCAGCATGTTTGGTCCTGTATGGGGCAAAAAACACCTTTCTTGTTCCCCACTAAAGCTGGGTCACATCTCACATTGTGAGCTTATCCCTAGGATGCTAGATTTGCTCACCTGCGTCTGGCCAAGACAGTGTAGACTGCAGAGACACAGTCTGCAGGGGCTTGAACTTCCACAAAGTAGTAGGGTTCCATTAAACGAGGGGTAGCCTGCAACAAAGGCAAAAAAAAGAAGTTCTTAGCTTGGGAAGAAGTGAAGAATGGAACCAGAGAGAATGGATGGGCAATGTCAAGGTGGAAGGCAGGATCATAAGTCTTCCAAGGGCTCAGTACTCCACAGATATTTTCAATTATTGATTAGGTCAAGTGCCTTCTAAAGATGAACAAGGCATTACTTCCCCAACCACTCCCAATGAATTAAGCCCACACCCATTATGTTCACCCCATACCATAAGGAAAGCTGAATAGACAACCCTCCTGGCAGTGGGAATGATCTGGCCTCCTCCCCGGTGCAGAGGTTCTTGGGCAACAACTGCATCCAAGATCTTGAACTTCACATTGCGAATCACTAGGAATGCAGAGAAATTGGTAAAGCTTGAAGTGAAGAGACCCAAAAGTTGAGAAATTCAAGGAAGGATCGAGTAAAAAAATAAAGCAGAATGATTACTGCTCCCCAAAACAAGTGTGTGGCAGAAAATCCTAAAAAGGGAATTCTGTGAGGCTATGCAAGGGTTTCAGCTAAATGATTAGTATCTGTTTTGGTCCTGAATCAGAGATTACATCTTCTCCAACAGTCTGGCAAGTCCAGCCACTGTGGTCTGCTTCTTCAAATGTGTGTCCCTAGCTTAATTCTCTCCATTCAGGTCCAAAGCTTGACCTCCCCCTTCCTCAGCAGATCTGAAGGGCATCTTCTATATATGTAGATCCAAGGGACAACTACTTCTAAACCTGTGCCAGGTAGAAGCACCCAAAGCAGAATGAATGAGGGCAACTGGAAGAGGGGATAGGTCTGCCCTCTGCTTTTCAACCTGATCTACTGCCCAGGTTTCAGAAATGGGGAGATAACAGTACTCCCTATTACGAGGAAAGAAGCCTTTCCTAGCAGTTAGGTGAACTTACGCTCATCACAGAGGGGTCCTTCTCTGGTGCCCCACTGGAAACCTTGAACAATGCTGTCCTTCACTGAGCCCAGCAGAGCTTTATCCACCTACAAAGAAACATGAAGGCATCTTAGTGACAATTTTTGCCATAGTTCATGGGACCAATAGGATTAGAGATGAATTAAGAAATGAGAAAAAAAACCTTAGGTCTTCCATTTCATGAAAGAATCTCAAAACTCTTCCAGGAATTGGGAAAACATTTTCAATACCTCTTCTCATCAAGAGCTGTCCCTTCCCCACTTAGGTGTCATGAATAAACCACCCCTGTACCTCTGAGGGCAAAGTGTCATCCACTAGAATGTTGGGACCAGTGGCATCAGGGCCAAAGGCCCAGATGGAACGGGCAGCCAGCAAATCCCAGTCATACTTTGTCTGGAAGAACTCGCCTAGTTTCTTCCTGTAGGAGGAGGAGAAAGTGCAATTGTTGGGGATGACTCCAATACAACTGGCCTTTTTGATAATAAAGAACTTCAGTAGTCCTTCTTTGGAAAATTATAATTATATATGCCTTAACTTCTGCCTTGTACATGGCTTGTTAATAACAGTAACAGTAGGGGGATGCTGACAGAGCATCCTCTGACACCTTCCCCAAGAGATCAACATTGGTAGAGATAAAATTAAATGCCACTTCCCTCTACTATCGACTGCTCTTTATCCATTCCTCCCATCAATTTTGGAACAAAATCTCATTCCCACCTGTTCCAAGTAATCTGAACCACTTCATTTTCTATGTCCTCAGCCAGGCCCTTCTCAAGAGGCTCAGCAATCATGGTGATCTTATTTCTGTGCAAGAAAAAATGGGTTAAATGGAAAGGTCAAAACAAGGCAAAAAGTAAAAGAAGAAAAAAACTGATATAATTCAATGGAAAAATATGATTATATACCAACGAGAAATTAAAAGATGTGAAAGGATAAAACAATACTAACAATCAAACATATACTGTGATGTGCTTCCCACTTTTGAAATCACTTGTTTTTAAAAGTAGGTTCTGGGGCAAATTCTTAAGATCAGTGTAAGATAGTAGGAAAGCATATGCAAATAGAGAAGAGAACACAGAAATCTGAGCATGGGTACAACAGGTGCTGAGGTAAATGACTCTTGCCAAAAACAAAACTTTCAAGTCCTGCTTTCCATCCTATATGGCAGGAGGCAAAGTTGTGCTTGCATGCAAACTGAATGTATTGGTATTCATGTGAGGAGATATCCACAGTCCTGCTTGCTTCTTCTTTTTTTTTTTTTAGGTTTTTGCAAGGCAAATGGGGTTAAGTGGCTTGCCCAAGGCCACACAGCTAGGTAATTATTAAGTGTCTGAGACCAGATTTGAACCCAGGTACTCCTGACTCCAGGGCTGGTGCTTTATCCACTACGCCACTTAGTCCTACTTACTTCTTATTGGGAGTTTCAGCAAAACACTTGAGGGAAGAAGTTTCCACCACTGTCTCACAAAATGTGACAACTGGGTCAGCCACCTGGGAAAGAGAAGATGAATGGTTAGAAGAAGGGCTTGCTTAGCTAAGAAAGTACTTTCCTACTCAAAAAGAAATCAGGAGAGTTCCAGGGCCTACTCCACTTAGGAATTCCCTCACTTGGGAAAAGCAGCAACTAGTAATTTTTTTTTTAGGTTTTTACAAGGTAATAGGGTTAAGTGGCTTGCCCTAGGCCACACAGCTAGGTAATTAAGTGTCTGAGGCTGGATTTGAACTCAGGTACTGCTGACTCCAGGGCTGGTGCTCTATCTACTGCACCACCTAGCTGCTCCTAGCAACTAGTAATTTAAAAAGAATAATACAGTCAATTGGTTTACTTGACCCACCAATTAGAAACCCCCTAAAAAGGGAGTAAAGAAAAAAGGAAAGAGAAGGAATCCTGTGTTTTTTTTCCTTGTTGTTCAAACCTAAACACTAATAGCTAAGTTCAAATAGCTGAGAGGATAACAGTGGTGGCCAAGGACCCCAAATCCTTCTTGAGGTCCTATAAGAGTCTTTGGAAAAGCCAACATCTTCTACTCAGTCAACATCAGAACAAGGGATAGAACCCAGATATTACTAATCACTAAAAGTAACTTAGAGGAACTTTCTTTCTTTTCCCTCCCTCCCTCCCTTTGGTTTTTGCAAGGCAAAGGGGTTAAAGGACTTGCCCAAGGTCACACAGCTAGACAATTATTGAGTGTCTAAGGCCGTATTTGAACTCAGGTCCTCCTGACTTCAGGATTACTGCTCTATTCACTGTGCCAACTAGCTGCCCCTCAGAGGAACTTTCTGTGGAAAATAGATGCCCAGAAAAAAAGGATTGAACTTACTTAAGATAAAGGTGATTTAAAGGAAGTGATGCAAAGTGAGGTGAGCAAAACTTGATATGATCCAAGAGAATAGGATAAATAAATATGAATACCTTCCTTCCAAGCTTCTCTTAATCCCTCAGATTCCTATCATTCCCCTTCCATGCCCATAATTTTCAAGGAGAAATATGTAATTTTCACTGGGAAAATCCAGTGTTGAACTAGAAGCCAAGCTACTTGGCTTGGTGGAAGGAAAAGGACCATAATATCACCTTGATATCTATCTCTGAGTACATCTTCCGTAAGTCATGCATCACACAGTCCAGGTAGAGCTCCCCAGTGCCAAGGATCACGTGTTCCCCAGATTCTTCCACCTGAAATACAATAGGTCATCTAGAGATCTTGGTCACTGCAATAGGTAAATACTAGCCTCAGCTCAACAAAGTTAGCAGCCATTGATATAATCAGAATTAAGAAGTCCAAGGAGAAGGAACTCATATTTCATTACCCTTGCATAGGGTCAGACTTTCTTAAAAGGTGACACTTAAGAAGTATAGATATTCAAAGGCACACCTCAGTCAGTTACAAAGTTGATTAAGGTTTAACATCCAATAGACCATGTAGGTTTGGGGGGGGGAGGGAGACAAAAACTCTGTGCCATAGTCAAGCCCCAAGTCAGTCTCTAACTGGCAGAAAAGGTGGCATATACAACTCAGTAGTTCAGTATAAGGTACTTTGGGTAGAAAAAAAGAAAAAGGAACTTGTCAGCACTCTGTAGTGACCCAAGTACAGAGCAGTAAAAGCAGAAACCAGTACCAGAGAGAGGCTAGCAGAATGAGAGGCAGAGTTGCCACCTTGAGGCTGCTTCTTCTAGCACCAACATGGCAGCTATCATATATTATTATATAATATTATAATTATATTATATTTATTTATTTGCTATTTCTCAATTCCATCTTAATCTGATTTGGGCCTCATTTGGAAGTATTGCAAATTTGACACCTTTGGGCTATGTGACAGAAATGGAACTCTTGGACACACCTTGGTGGTGAGGGATGGGTAACTCTTGTTGACCTTTCGCAGGCCATCCAGCATCTTGGGCAGCTCAGAGGGGTTGACTGGTTCCACAGCAATCTTGATGACCGAAGTGGTATTGAACTTTAAAGGCCGGAAGATCTGAGCCTAAGATTCAAAACAAAGGGAAGTGAGGTCACCTGACTTAAATGGCAGCTAAAGAAAGTTGTGACAGCTCACACAGAACAGAGGATTGGGCTCAGGAGTAAGGGCCCCTGAGGAGCCAGTATTGGATGTTTTTGCCAGAAGCTCATATGCTATACCTCACAGATTCTAGGAAGTCAGGGAAATCCATAGACAAAGAGAGGGCTCCTTGAGCAAACCTTCACCATCAAAAACTTCCTCATGCAAGGAGAAAACCAGTGAGGTTTGATCTCTGCAATTCAGCATCAGCACCCCAGGTTTCCTGTTAAGTCTTTATGGCTCTGGTGCCCACCACTAACACTGGCTGTTGCTCCCAAGAACCATATAAATTAATGACAACTTTGGCAGTTATTTCAGAATGCTCTACCTCCTCATTGCCTCGGGGTTCAGTGATGGTGGCAGTTTTCACAATGGGCTGATCCACACCCTCAATCAAAACCCAGTTGCCTGCAGGAACTCGGTTCACTTCAATGTGGTACCTGAAACCCAACATAATATGACACAAGTAAAATATATCAAGCAGTAGTTTCTTGTGTTGTAACACAGAACTAGGCTTACTAATTTTATGAAAGCTACTCTCCATTACAGGTTAGATTGTTTCAGCAATATATCTAGATTATGGTAATGTATACAGATTAGGAATAAGGAAATACAGATTGAAAAGGAGACAGAAGGTAATCAAATTAGGGGACAGGTCTCTTGTGGATCATGAGTCTTTTCATTTCCCCAGGATAGTCACTAAAATCAGGAAATGATGGGTAGCTCAGTCACCTTAGGGAGGTGTTCAGCAGTCACATCTCTGCCTCATGATAAATAATGGAACTGAGCTTAGAGTAAAGGGCAATTTTTAGGGTTATAGGCTAGGCTAGGACTGCCAAACTCAAACAGAAAAAGGGTCAATAATCATAAATGAGGCCCATCACTGGGGGTCATATGAGGTAGAAAATTATGTTAACATTATTTATGTATTAGTATATTTTTTATTTATTATATAACAATATAATTATCATGTAATAATATAATTATATTTATTTATTTGCTATTTCTCAATTCCATCTTAATCTCATTTGAGCCTTGTTTGGAAGTATTGCCGATTTGACACCTTTGGGCTATGTGACAGAAATGGAAATCTTATAGAGAGGGACAACCGAAACTCAAAAGCCAAAGCCTTTAGGACCAGCAAAGAGGAGTCTATACCATGAGAACCAGATACTACAAGTCAATGGCTTTTCTTAACCACACTGTGGAGAAACAGACTGCCAACATTTTCTTTCAAAACACAGATCATTCCTTATACTCTGGATACAACTAGTATTAATGCTGGCGCCACCTGGTGGTACCTGGCAACAGAAATCCACAGTCGGCCCACAGTACAGATCTGGGAATCCTCTTCATCTTCCAAAGTATAGTTTTCCCCAAGCACTTTCACAGGTTGCCCAGCATGGATGGTGCCACTTAGCACCCGCCCAAAGGCATGGAACTGTACCCCATCATCAGTACTGTACATCTTGGTGGTGTGGCACATCAGAGGACCCTGGGTAGGGAGATAAGAGAACAAACCTGTTTATATATGTCCTGCAGGAGAACACCAGTATCCTGAAACTGAAATGAGTTCTCTGGCCATTGTTCTGATTTCTTTTGGGAGAAAGAAAAACTCAACACTACTTAGTTCACAGTCAATGGAAAGACTGAGTGAGAGTTGAGCACAGCTAATTTTTTTGGAGGAAAAAAATCAGAGAACAGAAAAGAATGGGTTTTTTCCCTTCCAAAAACATGAATCCTGACATTTGACTGTCTATATCTTCATGTTATAAATCTGCTCAGGGTGGGAAATGGCAGGAAAAGTTAGAAAGGCCAGCATGGAGAATGTTATTAGAGGGGGAAATGGCAGAGGGAGAGGTGAGGAATGAAGGCATCAGCTATATAACAGGTTTCCTTACATCAGGATCACAGTCGCTCATGGCCTCACCAAGGTCCGAGTCTACACCGCCAGTGTAAGTATGCTCAATCTTGGGTTTGGCGCCCACCTTTGGAGAAGGTATATGCTGCACACACATATCTACAAAGCCTGTGAAAAGAGAGGAAGAGAATGCCATAATTTATTAATTTTGAGTTTTATAATTTTTTCCTCCTATTCTTGGTTCCCTCCCCCACCCCCCAGGAAGGCACTCAGTTAGTGTTTACATTGTTTCCATGGCAAACACTGATCTAAGTTGAATGTGATGAGAGAGAAATCATATCCTTAAGGAAGAAAAATAAAGTATTGTGCCTGATTGTTGCACTGATGGAATGAGCAAGTCCATCAAGATTGATCATCACCCCCATGTTATCTAAAGATTTTTAAGTTCAACCCAAAGCTCTAGAAAACTTTCATGATTCATTATCCAGGTGTTTATTTATATTTTATACTAAACCAGATATCTCATGTTTCCTTCCTTACTATCCTGACTTATTATCAGAATGAATTTTAATCCAACTCTTTTCTTTGAACTCTGTATTCTTTTTCTGTTTAAAATGTGTTTTTTTCCCCCACAGTTTCTCTAATAAATTGCTAGCAGTTCTGTATAAAAATAAGAAAATTTCCCAACTTTACTATGTATCCGAAGTGTTGGTCCAGAAAGAGCATCTTGTACTCTAAGGCATAAGTACTTGCTAACCAACAATACCTGACTGAGGAGATTCTGAAACAAATCCAATCTAACCCTATCTAAGACAATTTGTACCAGGCTTTGGAGATCTCTAAAGAGGGTCACATTCATCCTTGTTGTCCCCTGAGATGCAAGTCAACTCCATGGGGATTTCAAGGTCTAGGCCCTGATGCCATCCATCAAGGACAGATATGAGAAAAGCATTTGGCTGTGCTGCCCTTGGAGGTCAAAGACCATCCCTAAGCATTTCTAGGGTGAATAGATGTCACTAGTATCTCTGGGCACACAAAACTATTACCTGTGAATTCCCCAAAGAACTTTTTGCAGACCAGCCTAAGGAGAGGGCGTATGTTCAGCTTCAGTTCCTCTTTGGTCAGGTGGATGCCTAGTTCATCCAGGGTCCTTGGAAGACTGGTGTCCACATCTCCTACAACCTATCAGGACATAAGGTCACTAACACTGTTGGTCAAAGGTGGTTCCAGGATGAGATTCCAGAGAAATAAATGGTGAAGGAGTTGTTTATGGATGTAATGGGGGCAAGAGGAGGGCCTAAAGCACAACTGCAAGAGTTTCTAGGACTGGAGCTGCCACCAAGGGTGACAGTAAGGGGACAGAGAGGAATTTTACTTTCGTTTCCATTCCCCTTTTGGAAACACCAAAGTTGGAAAACTATGGCTAGTTCAATGAGAGACTCCCAGAAGGACATGTCACTGACATGGAAAAGAATAGACTGACTTTCCCAATAGCTGGTCTCCACTCAGAGAGACAGAGGACTTTCAGTGCTAACACCTTGTATCTAAAAGCAGCATTTCATCTCACCCAGGAAATCATCCATGATACACAAGAGAGATTTAGAGCACCCAAGTTCTGTGAGGAACCAAAAAAGATCTCATTCTATCTGCCCCCAAATCAACTTTTATTTTGCATGTCTCTTATGAGCCAACTAAACTTTGTACCCTATTCACAATTTTGGAATCCTGTCAAGTGCTCCGCCCCCAAACTTCTACCTACTGACAGCCTGCCATCTCTGGCAGTAAATGATTTGAATGTTAAACAACTGGCAACAGCTAATGAAGAACCCGGAGTGATCTGAGGAGCCATCTGGAGAGCCAGGAGTACAAAGAAGCTGTTCCTGCCTCTGTGGAGTTCCTTGGATCTTTATCTCCTTATTTTCACTCCAGGTAGGCAAGCCTACTCAGGATTACTGAACACACTTTTTAAGACAATGGAAACCACAAGGAACCATGCTCAACTGCTTATATAAAGATATGGTTAGATTATGTACTTGGGCTTTGAGTATTTCAATGAGCCAGGCCAGAGATTTTGAACATTAGAAGAGACATTATCCAGCTAAAATGCCACCTCTTCTAAGATGCCCTTTCTTGATGCCTTCAGTTAGAAGTGACCTCTTTTTCAGCTGAGCTTAGGGCACTTCGAATTCTTTTTTTAGGCATTTAGATTCCAAAAAGTACTAATTCATTCTTTCCAAATTACAAAGAACTGGAAACAAATTAGATGCCTTTTGATTTGGGCATGCCTAAACAAACTGTGGTACAAGCAGGCCATGGAATATTACTATGCTGTAAAAAATGATGATTCCAGAGAAGCATAGGAATACTTGAATGAACTGATGAAAGATAAAGTAATCAGAACCAAGAAAATAATTTATAGAATGACAACAATGTTAATAGAAAGAACAATCAAACAGCAAAACATGTCAACCTGAATGCAAATGTAATGACCTAGCTTGGTCCCAAAGTGATAGAAGAAAAATGCTGCCTACCAATTCTGTAGGTATGAAATATTGTGTATAACATCAGGCTTTTTTGAAGTCAGCTAGCTTTTTTTTTTTTTAGGTTTTTGCAAGGCAAATGGGGTTAAGTGGCTTGCCCAAGGCCACACAGCTAGGTAATTATTAAGTGTCTGAGGCTGATTTTGAACTCAGGTACTCCTGATTCCAGGGCCAGTGCTCTATCCACTGTGCCACCTAGCCTCCCTGAAGTCAGCTAGTTTTGCTGAACTATTTTCCCTCTTTTTAATTTTTTACAATACGGGATGCTTTTCTGGAAAGGTTTTATATTGCCCATTTATATGTGAAGGAATAGAAATTATATAAAATTAATATTTAAACATATTTTTAAAAGTTTGTGAAGTAATTCATCTATTCTACTGTGATATGGCCCCAGAAGAGGGAAAAAGACTATTTAGCAAATATTAATGAAGCATTCTTCCAAGAAGCTTTGTCTAATCCCATCCAATTATTTCATTCTGGGTCTTTGTAATGAGTCTCTATAATGAGTTTCAATTATGCTATTTAGCATCTGTTGATAAGTAATTCTGTTTTCAATTGGATCACAAGCTGCCTAAAGACAGGAACTATTTGTCACATACTTTTCTAATTTTTTCACACAATTTCCCAGCACAAATAGCTGGTGGTCAATCCCTACTGACTGAATTAAATTCTTAAGGCATTCCTGGGGGATTTGTTTCCACTAAAAGACTGCTCCTTTGTACTCCACCCTTTCTTCCCTTCCCATCCAATGGAACCTAGTGCATCTCAGTGCTTAAGAGATGCTCAAAAGACCAATTATTACCCTAATAAATGTTAACACACAGTAGGATGAACTTAGGGATGAAGGAAGCCCCTCATTATGAGGGTGCTTCCTTGGCTCAGACGTGTAGAGTAGACCTGAGTGGGAAAAGCATGTGAGGATGCGGACAAATTGACATATTCACCTCTACTCACCTGAGCTAAGATCTTATAAAGTGGCTCTAAGACAAACTCCACAAAACTCCGCTGGGAGCTGCTGGTTGGGGCCTTTTTGGTAAACTTCCGCCTAAAGGTACAGAGAAAAGACAGCTGCAGCTACTGCTGGAGGATAGAGAGCCTGTTATACAAGGGGTTTTGAAGTCACTCAGGAGAAAAGAAGAAAGTAAAATTGTCAAAGGAGAATTTCTAAGGGATTCAACTTATGGAGTTACCCTGGGACCTCCTTCAATGGCTGAACTTCATCCACTGATAATACCCTCCTGATTGGCCAGCTCTAATCAGAACCACCCAGCGTTGGGGGGGCATAATCTCCCACCTCTATCTCTCTTCTTTCAGCTTCCTTGAATGTTTTGTCTTCCCTACTGAATGTAAGCTTCTTGAGGACAAGGGCTGTCTATCTTTTTGCTACCTTGTGCATGGTCTGGCACAAAGCAAATGCTTAATAAATGGCTTGTTGACATAAAAAGAAATCGTATCCCAGGTTTGAGTCAACAAGAAGGGAAAGAGCAGCAGCTTGTGCCACTGAATATTTTGGGGTCGATATTCAGGAGTTCTCCTCTTGCAAGTCCTCAATGCCTGGAAGGCAGCCCACCACCTGAGAAAAGTAGAATTTTTCTGTCACTTACGTTTTAGGATTGAAGTAAATGTCACCCCACAGCCTCTTGGCAAATTCTTGGTAATTGATGTCACCTGTGAGATAAGACAAATGATAATCCAATTTCTGCTTGGAGTGCTTGCTTGAATCCTTTAAATGATGACCACTAGGTTCCTAAATAAATGTATCAAGAATCTACTTTTACAAGTTTAAAAGACTTGGACATGGGGGTATGTGGAAAAGCAAGCTAGAAAGAAGCAACTGATCCAAAGATAATGAGTAAGAGGCAGAATAAGACACACATTTGGGGGTACAGTCAACATGGCAATTTGTTTTCCTTGATTATTCATATTTGTTAAAAAATATGTTTATCTTTTTTATTTTTTTTCCCTCCATTAGGGAATGAGGGGAGGATAACAGAACATAAGGAAAGGGCAGCAGGGGAAAAAAGCAAATGGAAAGGGGGTTCTTCTTAAAAGGTGAAGAGAACAGAAAGGAAGTCACAAAGAAGTAGACAAGCACAGAGCTTGGAAAGTTATTGGCTGAGTTTATTATATACTTAAAAATTAAAGCATGCTGTTCATGACAGAAATTAGCAGCTTCATGTATAATATTTTTCTGTTCTACTACGTACACAGAAATGTCCATTTTATGTGGTATTCATTGAATTCAGAATAAAAATAAGCATAATTAAGTCAAGGAGTCCATGCTAAGAGCAAAATTCTAATCTAACTCTCCCTCCCATTTGTCTAGTCCTGGTGTTTAGTGGCATGTGAAGGAAAAGATGACTGACACTTCTGACTTCCTTGCTAAGTATTCCCTGCTAGCACCAAGACCCCATCCATCCCCCTCATTTCTCTGTGATCCAAGGGAAACTCTGGGCTACTGCCAATTTTAAAAACCCACTTCAGCCTGCCTGGTCCACCTCACTTCTGTGGTTCTCCTGCCCCGATTTGGCATGCCTGCAGAATCTTACAATATCCAGGAGAAAATAGCAAGTTTAGTCTAGAATCTGACATTTCCCAAAACAAAAACAAAAAAAAATTGATTTTTTTTCTAACTGGGCTTATAAGAACTGATTCCCGATCAAGGCAAACTGAACAACTCAGACTTTCTGAGATTGGATTCAGTTCCAATTCAGGCAATCTTCCTCTGGGCCAAACAACAAGCTAAGATTTAGGGGTTCTGGGAGATTCTGCTGCTACCCTGGCATCTCTATAACTTCCTTTACATAGAAAACTTTACCTGGATATCTTTTTTGGTCACTTCAGACTTAGTAAGTCTAAAACAAAAATAATAAACACTCCTTTATTCCTTTAGCTCCCAAATCAGCTCCATCTATTTTTGTTAGGAATTCCAACATTTTCATAGTCACAAGATATCTTGGAAGTCATCCTTAAACTTCCTTCCCCTCCTGTCACCCCCATTTAGTTCTAGTCATCAAGTTCTGTTGATTCTCCCCCCAGAATGTTTTAGAGATCTTTTCCATCTAAGACTATTCTATTTCCAAAAACATTTGCTCACATTTGCATCACACTTAATTCTCTTACAACTGGACCACTGCCCTAGGTTGCTATCAAGTATCCAGCCTCTTCCCCTCACACCTTTATGTCTGAATCTCACAGATGTTAATCCTATCCCCTTCCTGCCAGTTTCACTTGTATTTATATATATATCTCCTGTATTTATCTATAATTAGTTCATGTCCTCCAATAGATTGTCAGTTTTCCTTTTTGTATTGGTCCCTCACTTCAATTCCATTCTGTACATCTAGAATCTTCCATGCCTTCCCATGGCCTGCAGGAGACTGTTCCATCTCCTCAGCCTGATACTTAAGCCTGCATTTGACCCTGCTAATCATCTACAGAAGTCTGTCCCCACCACACTGGTTTAGTCATTGTTACCTGCACATTCCTAGCTCCAGGCTTCTTCTACACACCTAGAATATCCTCCCTGGTCTAAACCTGTCCAAGTCCTTCAACTTCTTCCAAGTCCAACCCAAACTCAACTTGTGGGCTTACTTCCTCCTCTGAACTCTTGGGTCACTTTGTGGCCCAAGCTATTACTCCTGATAGCATGGATTTGACTCTTAGCCTTCTGTTGTTCGAATTATAAGTCTTCCCTTGTACTTAAGTCCTCTCTCCCTCATACATCTCCAAATTTCCCGAGGGCTGGAGTGTGTCTTTCATGTCTTCTCTCTCCTCTCTCTCTCTAAATCTTCAAAGCCTAGATCACAACTATTGCTACAAATATGTTCACGGATACTAAATGCTGCTGATGGATTCTCCTGTGCTTTCTAATTCCTGCACCAACACTGAGCAATAGGATAGAAATTTGTCTCTTTTACATCTCTAAGACTTTCAACTAGTAGTTACTTCATACAGCTACATAATAGTTGCAGAAAGGATTCCCATGATTTTGCTTCATATTATCTATGCACGACCATAATAGGTTTTTGTATCTACACTAGCAGGTCCCAGTCTGTTATTAGCTTCACACCTAGTCAGTCTAAGCTTGAAAAGTCCTTTTGAAAATCTGGTCTAATGTTCCTCTTCCTTTCTTTTTTCAGCTCTCAGAAATAGGTACTTACTAAGGTGTAATAATAAAAGTGGTTGTACAAAGTCAACTGTTCAGACCAACAGTCTGTAAAATACTCTCTCCACCAATCTAAGGGGAAGTGGGTTCATTCTTCTTTTTTTAATTTTTAATTAAAAATTTTTTTATTTTAAGTGGGCTCATTCTTAGAGCATTTATTCCTAATCCTATTCTTTCACAAGAATAAAGAGGTAAATATTGAAGATAAATATTGAGAAGCTAAGGGGACCAGAGAGGCTTGAATAAAAAAGTTACAGGGGCTCTCAATTTGGAAGCTGAGGAAGGAGATCCTGAGAAGCCAAGAAACCCATATAATAGTTCAACTAAGCACATATACAGACAGAATGAGGATTATACATAACCGCTGCAAATCTAATACAGAATCCTTCTAACCAGCTCTCTCAAAACCCTTGGCAAATTGAATTCAACTGTTAGAAAGGCAAATGATAATATACTGATGCTCCACATCTAAATAATGTGCCTCAAAGTACTTTATTGGTTTAAGACTTCAGGGTGTGCACTATACCAGGAAAATTTTCATCTTAAAGAGTTTATTCACTTATTTCCTCATCTTTTTCCTTTCATTTATACATTCAAAATACACTTGACTCCAAGAAGTGACCCAAGGAAGGAAAAAGTATTCAAAATGAAAGTAGAAGTCAGGGAAAAAACCTCCCTCTGGCAGGATACCATGATTCCATCCCCTCAGAGTATGAAACACAGTTGAAGTTAAAAAAGAAAGGTAACTTACCAAAAGTGTCAGCATAGATCTTGGCAAAGGAGCCCAGTGTAAAGCAGATGCTGTATTGGGAGCTGGAAAAACAGACATTGCCCAGAAGCGGAGAGAGGATCAGGTTCTCATCAGTGGAATACATGCTGAAACAGAGATGGCCACAAAAAAGAATGAAAAACGGCATGGACCCTTAGATAATAGGATAGTACTGACACATGGCATGTAGCTGTGTTGGGGACAGTATCATCACACGATCCAATCACCTAAATGTGTTTATATAATAGATTCTGCATAGTCAAGAGCTGAGTCTAAGAGAGAGAGAGAGAGAGAGATATAATGAATTGTTTCCTAACTCTCATTAATAAGCTGACTTTTCAGAGTCAGTAATGTTATAAATAATCTTGGAAAAAGTTAACTGCACAAGGCTGACCAGGCCAAAGACTGGGATTCTACAGCACAGAAAGAGTACAATATTGTGTGCCACAATACAAATGAATTTTAGAGAAATGGCAATTACCCTAATATACTTATTTACTAATGCAAACATGTCTTCCTTGTGGTTTATCATTGGCTGAAAAATTCTCCCTATTATTATTTTTTAATACCCTGAATCTTAAGAGGGTCTATTTTTCTTTGGATCCACAAACTTTAAGATGATGTAGGGGCATCTAGGTGGTGCAGTGGATAGAGCACTGGCTCTGGAGTAAAGAAGACCTGAGTTCAAATCCAGCCTTAGACACTTAATAATTGCTTAGTTGTATGACCTTCAGCAAGTCACTTAACCCCATTGTTTTAAATTAGAAAAAAAAAAGATGATACGAGTTTAGGCTTATGCAGCTCTCCTTGCTATATCCTAATGTAGAATCATAGAGTTGGAAGGAATCTTGGAATTGGTTGGAGTAGAGATAATCCAAAACCCTCATTTAAAGATGAGGAAACTGAGGTTCAGTGGAATTTACAGACTGTCCAACATTATATAATAAGTAGCAGAATAGAGATTTGAATCTAGGTTTTGTCTGCAAAATCCAGAGTACCCCTATTTGAACAGAGTTTCTCACCAATTTACTTAAAACCAGGTAGTGCCATATCTTCCTCTTCTATTAAAATGAAAACTTCCTTTCTTCCCTGTGTTGTTAATTGGGCAAAGTACAATTTTATCTAAAGACTTTCTCTGGTCCCTTGCCAATTCAATCAGACACTAAGTCCTAATAGTCTATTAATTCTTCCTGCATCCCTTTGCCACTACCCTAGTACAGATCTTAATACCATTCTATACTTGAAGTTTTGTCCCCACAAAATTTTCCACTTGCCCTCTCTCTGCACACCAACCTGTTCTTCACAATACTGCCAGACCAACCAACCCAAAATTATATCTGCTCAAAATCCACCAGAAGTCCTCTCTTCTATACTAAGTAAACTTTAAACTGTTAGACTAGCTAACCCTCTGATTTTGGCACCATGCTAATTTCCCAGTCTTATCTCAGAATGATGAAGTTTTGCACTTTATATCAATTATGTCAACTGTGCAGTCATAACAAAGCAATCCTTCTTTTTCTAGATAATTGATTCTCTATTCCACTGATCATACTGGCTGTTTCAAACCTTCTCTTCTCTCCTCAAATCCCCCACAACAACCACTTCTCCCACCTTTTTAGTTTAGAATCTTTCCTTCTACTTCATAAAGTAAAACATTAAGGCAATTAGCAGAAAGCTCTCTTCTCTCCTTTTCCTAATCACTCATCCTGCTGATATCATCCCCAACTATGTCCTCCTTCACTAACATGATGAAGAGGTGATTGTTCTTGACAAGACTAGCCCCTCTCCACAGGCCCTCCATTCTCTCTCCAGCACACTGTGTTATCATACCTACTTTAATTTTTAATTTCTCCTTATTTATTGATTCCTTTGTTATTATTTACAACTCCTTACCCTTCAAAAACCCTCACCAGATTCTGCCCTCCCACTAGTTCTTATCCCATTTCTCTAACCTTCTTAAAAAAATCCAACTGGTGACATGTATGTCTCCTCTCTTCAGAACTCTGCAATCTGACTTTTGATCTATCACTCAACTAAAATTTTGCTCTCCATATTTACCAAGGACCTTTAAGTTATTGAAATCTAATAGCTGCTTCTGAGTTCTCCCTCTTGAGTTCTCTGCAATATCTGACACTTTCTGCTTTCTTCTCTACAACATTTCTTTCTCTTGGTTCTTCTCCTATCTGTGTGAATGTTACTTCTCAATTTGCTTTGCTAATTCAACTTCCATATCATGTCTCCTAACTGGGGGTGGGGGTGTATGCCTCAAGGCTCTGACTGGACCCATCTCCTTTCTCTTTATACTCCATTTACCTCTAAAACCAAACTAATCCATTTGAAATTTAAAGCTCTTCATATGCTTTTCCATATTATTCCCCTTCACCTGCTCTATGATCCATCCAGAAGAGGTTAGCTATGTTGCATCTCTAGTCTTGATCTCTTTGAGCTGGTTGTCCTCATGCCTGGAATGCTTTCTTAGAATCTCTAGCTTCCTTTGAGACCCAGTCATGTTCTATAGGAGGCCATTCTGGGTTCCCTCAGCTGCTAGACCAGCCTCCCCATTCAATATTACCTTCTATATATTCAGGATTCATCTTCTTGTAAACTCCTATGAATGTACAGAGTATCTCCCCTGGACCTGCTTTTGCCTCCTTCTCCCCTTCTCTCATACTTCATCCCAGTCACAGTGGCCCCCAGGATTTCCTGAGCTTCACAATCTTCTGGGTCTCTTCCCAGGTGCCATCTCTATATTGGAATCACAAGCATCCTCCTCCTATCCAAAGCTTGGCATGTGCCATCTCCTTCTGGACTCCTGTCCTGGTATCCTTAGTTGGGGATGCTTAAACCCTCCTCAAAAATCCATGCATGTACTAATTGATTAATGCTGCAGTCCCCCCCTCCCCCAAGGAGAATGGTGACTTGTTAGAGGGTAGGTCTGCTCATGTTTTGTCTCTGTAATCCCAGTACTTGGCACAAAGGAAGGGCTTAATTTAATAAAAGCTTGAATTATGTTGCTTCAATAGCTATAAGACAGGAGAAGTAAAGAGAGACAAACTATATCATAAGGCAACAAAAACTATAAGAGTTACAAGAAATCATCCTGGGGGCCGAGAAGCCAAAAGATGCCTCAAAACAGTTGTATATGTTGCTCTCAATTCAGTGGATTTCCCTTTATGGGAAAAAGGACCTACAAAGAGATTTCAGTGGCTGCTTTATGGAAGCCCAAGCCTGACTGAGACCTCCCAAGATTGTTCAGGCCATTCCTATGCTTTCCCACAAGGTGGCACCAGCCCCACTGAGCATGACAGTGGTAGCAGGAGCTGACATTTCCATGGATTCCCAGGATTTCATTGAAGTCTCACAACTATGCTGGGAGTTCAGTGTTATTACTATTCCCAAATTACAGATTAGAAAACAGGTAACAATTAAATGACTTGCCCCAGGATCACTCATCCATTCAGTGTCAAAGGCACGCTCCAAACCTAGTCTTTCCTGACTGGGAATAATCATTTATTAATTAGCAGGGACAACAAGACCAAGTTTATGGTTCAATCCTTCTTCTATATGGCCACAGCCTTGATCTCATTAGAAAGATATCTCAGCACATACACCCTGTCAATGGTGGATCAGCAGCAGTATCTTTGTCTATGTCAAACACACGCAGTTATTAAGCCCCACCAATCCCTAGTCTTCTCTTATTGAGACCAAATTATCCTTGATGCTTCAAACTACCTGAGCAGCTTTGAGCAGTCACTTCTTCATTTTAGGCCTCTTTCTCATATGATGTCCTTTACAGCCCTAGGTCTCTGACCTTCAGAAACTATTCCTTGAGATCTCACCAATTTACCTCCTTTCAATCCTCCCAAACCACAACTTCAGGCCCTAAAAAAAAAAATCAATAGCACTAAAGGGAAGTACACTCCAAATGATCTACCCCATACCTGATTAATCCATTGACCTCATCCACAATGTGGCGCAGTTTATAATAGGCATCTGTTGGAGGAAGTTTTAGCTCTAGGATGAGCCGGTCAATCTTGTTGATGCACACAGTGACAGCCAGTCTCTCCTGTACTGCATGCTTGATCAGTCGCTCAGTGTTCAGCATCACCTAAGGAACAGGGAATGGAGGAGAAGCCACAAAAACTACAGCAGTTACCAAGTGCTCTATCTTTTAAGATGGGCAAAGCAGGAAAGAGGTTTGGTACAGTAGACAAGCTCCTTTACTTCTCGGACATGAGGTAAAATTAGCCAAAAGAAAATACTATTTGTGCCATGTAAACCTGAAAGCAGTATAGAAATGCTAGTTTTTGTTATTATTATGATTAGAGAAAGAAGGATTATCTGGCCAGGAACAGTAACTTCCCCTATTGGCCATTTTATTTGGCAAACCTTAAACTCATCCCCAATCATCATATTTGTTCACAGCAGAGCTTTCTAAATTCTACCACTGATTCAATAAAATCATTAACTTGGAGCAAATATTTTAATTCTATTTATATCTACCCTCCCTCTAGATTACAATGTTATCTTATTTATTTCCTAAATCATTTGAGTTCCACTGGTTCTCAGTCTCACTAAGGAAAAGGAGGATTATACCTCTTCTAAGAACTGATGCTGAATTTGATTTACCATCCTTAAATCAGAGCAATACCAGAATTTAATCACACAACTATCTTAAATTAATCAATATAACTTCTAAATTCTTCCCCTTTGCTCTGGGAATTATGAGCAAATACAAAGGAAGAGAGTTAAAACAATATTGTCCAAGATCTCACAAAAGCAAATGCTTACCCCTTCAGCTGCATCAATGAAAAGCACTACCCCATCAGAGATGCGTAAGCCAGCTGTTACCTCATCAGAAAAATTCACATGTCCTGAAAAAAGCAAACACGCAGAAAGGGCAGTTCATGGGTACATGATTAAGCACTGGTATTCTTATCTGTCTGCAATGGCTCAAATGAAGTACCTGGTCCTCTTCCTTCTGGACACCTACTATAATTATAGACAATCTCAAGACCTATAACTACTCTTTACCTTCTCACAACCTAAAGTTTCCCACAATTCTTGAAATCCCATTAATAAGATAAAATAACTTAATCCTCTTCTATAGAAAGCCTTGTTAGATAAGAACAGGGAGCACTCTATATATCTATTTAACTAATAGGTACTGACTGACTCTAGAAAGGTAATAAAACTGTGTGAAAAGGCATTATGATGAAGCTGAAAATACCTAAGTCCAAGACTCTATGCCTTGCTTTCCCTCTAAGTTAATGTTTGACCTTCAGAAAGTTACTACCCCCTTGGGCCTTATTTGTCTCATCAATAATTTGGAAATTGGATTAGATTTTTTCCTAAAGTCCTTTTTTTGCTTCTGAAAACCATATTTTCTATAACAAGCATATTTTCTTGGACCAGGAGGTGTCAAGGGAACTCAGGAGAAAGGCAGGAGCAGGAGGGGTTTCCTAAGAAGCAAAGAGCACTAGTGGTCTGGGGATAGGAGAGGAGAACTCTAAAGTGCAGAAAGTAGAGGAAGGTTGAGTCCCCCAAAATGCCTCAACAATTATGATCTAGGGATACCTGAGATCAAGAGGGAAAACCTACTAAGCAAGTCATGGCTTCCTTCAATCATATGGCACTGGAACAGAAAGCAAGGGATATGGGATACCTGGAATTGGTCAGTCAGCACTAATGGAGCTTTGTTTGCTATTATAACATGTTTGTTATTACATTACATAATTTACATTTATTTTCATTCCCAGGTAAAAGGGATTTAAAGCATGATAGATGCCCACTAAAACTGCTCTCTCCAGAAATTATTAATAATCTTATAGTTGCCAAATCCAATGGCTTGTTCTCAACACACTGCCTCTCACCTCTCTGCAGCCTTTGACACTGTTAATCACTCTTCTCTCTAGATTTTCAGAATGCCATTATATCCTGGTTTTGCTCTTACTTACCTGACGTTTTTCTCTCGTTTTTTAAAATCGTTTTTGCTGGATCCTTCTCCAGATCATACCCCCTAAACCATAGGTGTTCCTCAGAATTTTGTCTGGACTCTCTTCTTTTCTAACTCTATACTACTTCGCTCAGTGATATCATCAGCTTCTATGTTTAATTTCATCTCAAGGTTGATGATTCTCAAATCCATTCATCTTGCCCCAATATTTCTGATCTCAGATTTCTTGAACTGAATGTCCAGTAGACATCTTTAACATACTATGTCCAAAACAGAATCTATTATATTTCCCCCTAAACTCTCCCATCCTTCCTTCCCTATCCCTGTAGAAGCTAACACCATTCTAGCAGTCCCTCAGTCTCTTAATCTAGGAGCTGTCCTAGATTCTTCAATATCCTGCTACCCCCTCAGTCCCTATATCCAAAGAGTTGCCGAAGGCCTATAAATTTCACCTTCACAACATCTCTCAAATGTCCCCTTCTTGGGGAGGCTAGGTAGCACAATGGATAGAGCACCGGCCCTGGAGTCAGGAGTACCACAGTTCAAATCCGGCCTCAGACACTTAATAATTACCTAGCTGTTTGGCCTTGGGTAAGCTACTTAACCCCATTGCCTTGCAAAAACTAAAAAACTAAAAATAAAAAAATAAAAAAAAGTCCCCTTCTCCTTTGGACACTTCAACCAACTCCAGTACAGGCCCTTATCTCATGCTTTAATTACTGCAATGGATTGCTGTAGTGTCTGCCTATCTCAAATCCTACCGACTACAATCCATCCTCCAATCAGCCATCAGATTTTCCTAAAACACGAGTCTAAACTTGTTACCTCCTTACTCAGGAAACTCCAGTGACTCCTATTGACTCCAGAAGCAAATACAAAATGTTCTGTTTAGCATTCAAAGCTCTTCACAACAGCACCTTCTTACTTTCCCAAGTTTCCTCACAGCTTACTCCTGACATGTACTCCTTGATTCAATAACATTGGTCTCCTGGTTGTTCCATGAACAGATACTTCATTTCTAGGATCCAGGAATTCTCTCTAGCTGTCCCCCATGCTTGAAATGCTCCCTCCTTTGCTTTGACTACAGACCTCCCTGATTTTGTTTAAGTCTCAACTAGAATCCCACCTTGTACAAAAAGCCTTCTCCAATGCCTCTTTAATTCTTGTGCCTACTCTCTGTTAATTACTTCCTATTTATCCTTTATTTAACTTGCTTTGTATATTTGTATATTGTTTCTCCCATTAGACTGTAAGTTTCCTGAGGGCAGGAATTGTTTTTTGCCTCCTTTTGTATCCCCAGAACTTAGCACAGCACTTGGTATATAGTAGATATTTAATAAATGCTTACTGATTAACACCCAAACAGGCACTGCTCTACTATAAAAATTGTGAGTATAAAGGGAAAGCATGAAGTAGTTCAGATGTTAAAAAGTTAAGGAATGACATATTAGTCACCCCTGCAGACACATGTGCACTCACCTGGTGTGTCCATGATATTGAAGAGGTAAGACTTTCCCTTGGTATCTGGCAGGACCACTGTCACTGGAGTACTTTTGATGCCAACACCCCTCTGGAAAGGATAAAGTTAGAAAGCAAGATCTAAACATAAGATAATATTGAAGTTGGGGTCATTCTGTTGCAGAGATCTTGCCAATTAAAGATGAACTGATAACCCGATTATCTCCCTGAGAAACCCCTCTCTCACACACACATAATTCTGATCTTGATAAATTATTTTTTCCTTTCTTTTCAATGAGGTGGGGATTCTGTTCTAAATCTGGAATAGTGAAGAGAGATGGAAGGTAGTTAGGAAGACCATGCAAAACTTAATAGAGAACTCTCTTTTAACTCTAATATGGGTGTTAAATGTATTAATCTAGTGTGAGTGAAAAAAATCAATGACAAGTTAAAAACAATTCTATTTAGGGGTAGTTTTAATTTTAGATTTTAAAATTTTTGTTCCTTTTGTTTCAAAAATTGGGGAACAGAAAAAATTTAACAGAAAACCAATAAATAGAATCAGGCATACAGACATGTACACATGTTTATCTATACTCATATGTGTTTAGATTCTGAGAGGGGCAGAAGAGCATAGTGGACAGACTGCTGGGCTGGGTTCAAATCTGCCTCTGAAACTTCCTAGGGATGAGACTCTCATTAATCCTTATGTGCTTCAGGTAAATCTATGGTATTTATCTATTAAATCATATTCTTTATAATCTATGTGGGTTGAGAGAGGTCCTATAATAGGAATTCTCTACAACTGAGAAAAATCAATCAATAAACATTTAATGAGCATGGACTATGTGCCAGATCCTGTCTCGCAGGCTTGCAGTGGAGGTGAGGGGTTGTCACAAAGACAACTAAAATTGTTCCAGCCCTTTTGGAGCCTACATTCTATGAGGGGAACCACTTGTATAGCTATCAACAATTAATACAAAGCAATTTTAGATATGGGGCACTAGAATCAGGAGAGGTTTCCTGTAGGAAGTGGTGCTAATGAGGAGGAAGGACATTTCAAATTTGAGGGACCAAACCTGAGCAATAAATCTAAAAAGGCAGGTGGAGGCAGACTGCAGAGTTTTTAATATCAAACAAAAGAGTTTTTATTTTACCCTAGAAGCAAGAGGCAGTCATTGGAGCTCTGGAGCAGGGGTGACATGGTCAGGTGTGTGCTTTATGTCACTCTGGCAGCTGAGTGGAAGACAAATGAGAGACTCAAGACTAAAAGGCTACTCCAATAGTCCAGGGAAGAGGTGATGACAACCTGAATCAGGCTATGAGTGTTGGAAAGGGCACAGATTGTGATGATACAAAATGACAGGATGTGGTGAGAAGCAGGGATGAAGGTGAAGAACTCAGGCTTCATTTTACAGATAAAAAAACCTAAAGACCAGAGAGTGGGCTTCAGGTGGTCAAGTGACCTGGGTCACACCACTACTACCAAGTGTATGAAGTAGAATCTGAACTTGGGTCTTTCAAACTTCAAGCCCATGACTCAATCCACACCACACAATCTTATAAAATAAAGCAAATGGTTGTGATAAAAATGTCTTGCAAACTGTAAGGCACCGGAAAAATGTGAGCTACGTATGTATGTGTGTATACAAACAGGAGAGTTCTATGAACTGTTCATAAGGAAGAAAGAGGAAGAGAAGATTGAAAGCACGGATGTAACTTAGATCAATGTATAACATGGAAACAATGCAAAGACTAACAGACTGCCTTCTGTGGGGAGGGGGTGAGAAGCGAGATTACAAAAAATTGTAAAACTCGAAAATAAATAATTTTTAAAAAAAAATAAAGCATGGATGACAGAGAATACATGCCCCAATGACTCACACCACTCTTAAAAGAGCTACATACAAGGACAGAACACTTGTGTAAGAGAAGAGAAAGCAAGATTTGGAGCTACAAAGCCTGGGCTCAAATTCTCCGGCTGAAACAAATCACCTGTACCTGTCTCCTCATCTGTAAAATGAAGCCAAGCAATGGTTTTTTTTTTTGCCATAAGCATTTTATGCTAAACGTTGATGATATAAATACAAGCAAAATTAAAGAGAATTCCTGTCCTCAAGGAGCTCACATTCTAATAGTGGGGAAGAAATGAAAGAGAACCAGATTTGCCAGGCAATTCTTAGGAGAAAATGGAAAAATACAATAAAGTATTTTGTTATTTTTCTACAAATATGTAAGCTATTATTATGACTAAATATCTATATGCTACATACTTTGCAGAGTCACATCTTTATCTTACATTCTTTTACTGTATTCTAATTTTGGAACTGAACTGAATTTCTGCAACTATAAGCACAGACTAAGAAACTGTCTCTTGCTAATGGCTCTACAGGCCATATCAAATTCAATCAGAGATGGTTTGCCTTAAAATCTGACTTCCCACTCTATCCTAAACTGAATTTTGGTGCCACAAGGAGTCTAAAATCCTCAGAGGAAATGAAGGGGTGCTGTAAGTTACTCCATGTGGTCGTCATTCATCCTCATTCCTAATCTGGCAGCAGCTGGATCCAGCAAAGTGTTACGAAGGAATAGGAGTTGGTCTTCCTAGACACACTTACCTCTTGCTCAGTGAACAGGATATCTGTGTAGCAGAGCTGAAAAAAATAAAGGGCTCTCATTGTTATCATTATCTAGATTCAAATTCCTTGTCCTGATAAACAACATCCTAATCTTCACAGTACTATAAGCAAGAAAAGGTACTGTAACTGTAGGAGGAACCACAGTTAAAAATCAGGCATTTAAGAGTGTCTATCCAATTAGAGACAGTCACTGGATTGTGAAGTACACTAGAGAATAAGGGGTAAAATCTGGTTTAGTTGGGTGGATAAAATCACTCAAACCCCATAAAGGACCCTTAGGGGGTGAAGAGGGTAGAACAGTCTTCTCAGAAAGCCTGCATATCAGAACAGTCAACTGTTATTTCCCAAATTCAATTGCCAATAGGTTCCATGTCATTCACCCTGGTCTCCAGGACAGGAACTAAGAATTCCTAATATTAAATATTTTCAAAAACAATTTCCTGCCAACATTCACCACAGTGAGACTTCTAGCTACTACTGCCCTCACTGAGAGGTATTTAGATTTACAATGAAAACAAGCCCCAACTGTTTAGCAGTAGACTTGTTTCTAATAAGAAGGGATAAAGTCAGGGCAGAAGATATATCCCAGGGTAAAAATAGACTGCCAAGACTTGGCAAGTGAATACTGTTTATACTCAAATTAGAGTTCCCACCACCCTCAACAGAACCAATAAATACAAAGCAGCATCTGGTAGTTTCCATCTATTTATAATGCAAAAGAGGGGTGGGAGGTGAAGGAAGAAGATGAATAGAGAGAAGTCAGGATTCAACCTGAATCACCTACAATAGGTAGCTCAACTTACATCTTGGTCATAACGCTTTCTAATTTCCGGGTGAGTCTGCTCTATTAAGCAATCTACAAAACAAGTCTGCAAAGGAAGAGAAAATGAAATCTGTCAATTACATTGGGAAGGGTACAACATCAAATTACTTTTTTTTTTAACCCCAAAGTAATTAAGGAAAGACTAAGAGGAATGATAAGAGGAAAAAAGGCAGGACTAAGGGAGAGAGCATTGTTAACAATGAAGTCAGATTTCAGTTTCCAAATGAAATAAGATGAATTGTCTCTCAGACAGATATTCCCTAAGAATTGAAAATAAATAAATATCAGAGTAAGGCAGTCAGTCAGCTAAAAGCTCGATTTCTTTTCTTCTCTCAAGCTGTAGACATAGGGCTTAGGAAGGCAAGTGACTTATAAACCCAAGTGACTTATAAACAGACTCTGCTGTTGAGACAAGAAAGTTGGCCACTCATAGTATGACTACACAGCAAGGGCAGATTCTCTGAAATCAGCAAACTAACTTAATAACACCTAACTCATTTCATTCAATTTTCAGGGATAAACAATTAATGAAAATAAAGAATTCCATAGCTATTACAGGTCTTTCCTTACTTTGCCATGGTGGAGATGTCCACAAAGGGTCACATTTCTGATCAGCTCCGAGTTGTCCATCAAGTCTGCCAAGAAGCTGAAAGAAAGAACAGCTGATTTCAAATGGCCTCAAGTGAGGAAGTTATACTTCTTGAATTATTTGAGGAACCCCAAATACCCAATATTATACATATTTCAATTTCATAACATCTGGAAAAGAGTCCTAAAGCAAAACAAGATTTTCTATTTGTGACTTTAAAAATCTGAAAGTCTGTGATAATGAAAATATAAGTATTACTCATATCTACAGAGACACTGTGATACACAGAATAGAATGACTCACTAGTAAAGTCACTTAAACAGCAAGACTACACCTGGAAATGCATGCCTTGGAAAATTACTCTCTCTATATAATGACATGTTATATATACTATATTTTACAATGATAAAGTAATTATTTTCAATTGATTTACTATTTTTCTATTTTACATCCAAATGAGCATTGTCAACTTCAAAACAGTCATCTTAGGAAGCTACAGAGTTACTCCTATTGAAATCTTCTTTGGAATTTGTCATTTGGAATCATCAACTGAATTAGGTCACAAGCTGCTCAAGAAAACTGGTTTCTTTACTTCATAATTATAACTCATTCATGACCCAGAATGTTGTGAGGCAATCTGAGCATCAGACTAGGTTCCAGATGTCTGAACCTTGAATTTGTTCAACGGAGAGAACATCTAATGATTACACTAACTAGACCAATATGGAAGGGCAATGGTGCACCTTATGGTCTGTCTTACAGAGAAGCCTGGAGCGATGGGAGGTTAAGGAACCAGCCCTTGCATTTTGCAGATCCTGAGGCTGCTTCTCTATCCACTGTAATCCACTGTAGCTCTAAGTTCCTTTTGACTATTTTCAAAAGTTAAATCTACCCATCAAGAATGAAGATTTGTTATCACTGAAAATAATGAAAGATTATGTTGCAAGAAAAATCAGAAACCAATCCCAAGTGAATATTGCAAAATCACTGAGAATGACTCCAAAGGAGAGATAGGAGGAAGCACCCTCCCACCACCTTCCATCTCACTCCCTACTCCTTTATAGAGGTGGAAGGTCTATGAGTATAGAACCCTGCATTTATTTTGATATTTTTTGTTTTAATTTTTTTCTTTAAAAAATATCTTTTGTAATATAGGATGATTCTCTAAGAAGGAGAATACAAGGGAAAATTTAAGGTATATAAAAAACATGAAAAGACATTTTTTTTTAAAAGTGACAGTTTCTGAAGACAATTCCAAAGAAGAAATTCTAAAAATGTTTGAGCAATGGCAATTATCAGTGCAATTCAAGTTTAGCCTCAATTACATTTCATAGAGAAGGTATATTCAAAAGTAAGATGCATTTTTTAGTCTGGCTCAGTGTTCTGAGTACATTTCCATCAACTGATGCTGTCCCCATTCAATCCAAAACAAGGTTGCTGTTGGGATCCTACAATCATGTTATTTAACACATCAACAATTAATAGCAATTCATTCTGTTTCAAAGGATCTTTTACACTACCACAATAAAAGGCTAAAAACATGGGAATAGCAAATCAACCAGCACACTCTTAACCAGAGTTTGATTTCCCAGCAGACAGCCCAAATTTTGCTCTCACAACCCACCTATATAACACCCTACCTTGACAAGAGGCCATTCCCAAACTATTTATGAAGAGGAGGTGAAAACTTTGCTACTTACTCCATCTCATATACAGTGACAGGTAATGTTTGTTCCATAAGAGAGAATTTCTTGGTTTTTACTGGTTTAATAATTGGCTCTGAGAAAGAAATATAACAAATAAGGTTCATGTTCAGGCATATACACCAATATATTTCATGCTCTAGAGAAGGGGCTCTTACTACCTGGGTTTCATACTAGCCACCTATCAAAATATTTTTTATAAGTTTATGAATAGGGGGTGGCTAGGTGGTGCAGTGGATAGAGCACCAGCCTTGGAGTCAGGAGTACCTGAGTTCAAATCCAGCCTCAGACACTTAATAATTACCTAGCCGTGTGGACTTGGACAAGCCACTTAACTCCATTGCCTTGCAAAATCTTTAAAAAAAAAAAAGAAATAAAAGTTTATGAACAGGGGTGGCTAGGTGGCGCAGGGGACAGAGTACCGACCCTGGAGTCAGGAGTACCTGAGTTCAAATCCAGCCTCAGACACTTAATAATTTCCTAGTTGTGTGGCCTTGGGCAAGCCAGTTAACCCCATTGCCTTGCAAAAGCTAAAAAAAGAAATATATTTGATAACTGTATTTCTCTATTACTGGTTTCTTCTTATATTTTATTGTTTTATCTTAAGCATTTGAAAACATCCCCAGGCTTCGTCAGACTGGTGTCAAGGGAGTCCCTGACACAATAAAGGTCAAAATAAAGATCCCCTGCTTTAGAGAATCACTCCCAAAGAGGAAAAATTCAGCCACAGGAAGAGCAGAGGGTCACTTTGCCTTTTGGGCTATTCAGACCTGTGATTTCAAAAAGGCAGGAGCATCTGGATAAGGAACTCCCCCCACCAACAGAGGCAGACCACATCTGTTCTTTGACTACTCAGCTGAGAGGGATAGAGACTTTACCAGGATCACACAACCAATCTGTGTCAGATATAAGACGAACTCAGATCATCCACCTATCTCTAAGGCCAGTTTTCTAAGCACTATCTTGTCCTACTCTACCAATTCAATAAAGATGAAGGGAGCAACTTCTACTACTTGCAAGGCACCATACAAAGTAAATAAAATAACACTAGTGGAGAGCACACACTCTTGTGGAAGAGATAAGAAGAATACACAAAGAATTCTGATCTAAATCATGACGTACTTTAGAATAGGATAAGTGCACAGGAACGTATAAACAATCAATGATCTAAGGATGGAGAGACCATACCAATGGATGTTTAGAAAAAGAGAAAGAGGATAAAGGAACTGAATTTTGATTTCAATTAATTGATGGGGAGAGATGGGAGGGAAGAGAAAAGCCGCTGGATGGGAAATTTTAGTCAGAGGGAATTTTAGAGTTCTAAGCAATATGAAGTCAGAGATGTAGCCATCCTGGGACATGTACTGGAGTAGGATCTAGCTAAAGGTTATAGGAGCTGAGGCCAAAGAATCATGTCCAATGCTCACCCTCTTTCTGTGGCAAAGTAGCATAATGGATAGAGCCAGCTTCAGAGTTTGTCTCATGAACAGAGTATTCACCTTTTAAGTATCAACCAGCTGAGGACAAAAGGAACCTCACAGGTTCCCCCCTCCACCCCATTCTGATCAGTGGAGGATGGAATTGAGTGGGAAGAAGCTTGTGGCTGAAACCAATCAGGAGGCTGCTACAATTGTCCAGACTCAGGTGATGAAGGACTGCACCAGGTGGTGGCAGAGTTAGAAGAGGTCATTGATAAGATCTTCCAATAGACTGGTAACACTGGATATGGGAGATGAGAGAGGAGTTGAGGATGACATCGAGGATATAAGCCTGAGTGTGCCCTCAACAGTAACTAGAGACATTAAGAAGAAGGGAAGGTTTGAGGGAAAGAGGAGTTCTATTTTGGAGGTGCTAATATGTCTATAGGACACAGCACTGAAGATGTCCATAAACAGGTGGAGGTGCAAGTCTGAAAGTCAACAGATGTTGGGGCTGAATCTGAAAATCATCAGCACAGATGACAATTGAAACCATGGGAGTTGGTAAGATCACTAAGTGAAATAGTATTGAGGGAAAAGAAGAGAGGAAAAAGAATAGAATCCCAAGGAACACCTACAATTAGTAAGTATGATTTGGATGAAGATATAACAGAGGAAACTGAAAAGGAACAATCAAGTTAGGAAGAAAATCAAGGAAAAGACATAATAGATTGTGTCAAAGGCTGCAGAAAGGTCAAGAAGGATGTTTACAATAAAGGTCATTGGAGAGGAGGTAGAATCAAGATAGTAAAGTAGAGGAAGCATTCCAGCAGAACTCTTCCAATATTCCCCTCCAAACAACTTAAAAATAATGGGTCAAATTGAATTCTGGAGTAACATAGCCAACAAGAGGTCAGAGTGAAACATTTTTTCACCCTAAAACAACTTAGGAGGTCAGAAGGAGACACCTGTGATACTGGGGAGAGGGCTAGTCCTGAGTGCAGGCAGCAGCAACTTTGAGAGCTCTCAGCCTAGTAATAGGATTGAACAACTGCACAGAAAGAGAATACAGGAACATGTTAAACACAAATGTGTATATACAATATTCACCTGACTGTTAGCCTTTGAGGGGGGGGGGGGGTGGGAAGGAAGGGTAGAAGGAAATTATGCAACTTAAAAATATGCATATGCATGTAGATGAATGTTGAAAAACTTTCTTAACACGTAACTGGAAAAATAAAATATCAGCTGGAAAAAAAAAAAGATTACAATGGGCACAGAACAGATGATATTTGTTTGGCAACTGCAATGCCTATTACTCAGTTCTGGCTAACAGTTCCAGGATCAGGAGAAGTGCTTGCAGTTGCTAAGGAGCAAAGGTTCTGGTGGCTGCATGGGTAAGAACTTTTTGGGTAAGAACCAGAGTGCAGACCAGGAAAGCAGTGACATATCTCTCTTCACATTATATCACCTTGGAAACACCAAAAACTAGCTGTAAAAGCTCCAGAACTATCTGTGAAATCAGAAGGGCAAAAAAGCCTGAAGCTTGGGGCAGCATTCACTTTCCTTTCCCCACTAGGTAAACAGAGCCAACTTTAACATAAATTTCAACGTTAAGGAATAGGTTAGGAAAAATGAGCAAACAACCAAAAGAACTTGAATATAAAAATGAGAAAAGATCATTAGATTTGGACATTAGTGACTCTGGAGAGAGCTTCTGGTTGAATGATGAAGATGCAAGTCAAATTAAAGAGTTAAGAAGTAAGAGGAAAGGAAGAGAAGATATGAGTCTAACATCCCCTCTAAAACAGGTATAGCAGGTAGTATTATCCTTATTCTATAAATAAGAAAGATAAGATTCAGAGAGTGAGTAAAATTTTAAGTATCCAGGCTTGGAGATGTTGAACCTCAGATCTCTCTGATGCCAAGTGCAGAACTCTTTCCACTACACTAAGTTGCCTTGGTAACCCAGGGCTTAGACCAGGACCACAGTGACTTACCTGTGAGAGGTTGAGTGTCTTCTTCCTGCACAATTGTCTCTACCTCAGGTCCATAAACCTCCTCAGCGGTTGGGTAGTATTTCTTGTCCTCATGCAACACCACCTCCATCCCAGGGTGATCATCATCATGGTCTCCTATGTCATCATCATCATCATCATCATCCATCTGAAAACAAGAGGGAATGAATGAGATTACAAATGGGCAGCACTTTTTTTTATTCAATAAAGAGGAGTAAATAATAAGGGAGGATAAGTTTTTTACTTAAAAAAAAGATAAAGTGATTTCATGCGCTTTATTAATCCTTGTATGGGCTGGTTAGCTCAGTTAGTTAGAAGAAGGGTCCTAATGAAGCCATGTGGCAGTTTCCCACCCTATGAAAGCCAGTTACTGTATTTCCCCCATATAAAAAAATGGGGGTCTAAAACCTGGGAGCATCTTATACAGTAGTTGGAGATTTTTTTACCTGCATTTCCTACTTTTTTCATGCTTGATGTCTTTGCACTCGTTGTTTCACATTTGTTACTGGTATATTAGGTTATGGTTTGCTGCATTCTGCCCAGAAATGGCTCAGAAAAAATTTCTGTACAGTGCTAAATTCAAGTAAAAAGTGATCCAGCTTGCAAAAGTGAAGGGAAATCATGCTGCTGAACATAAGTTTAGTCCCCCCCAACTGAGAAAACAACCAGAGACTGGCTACAGGAAGAATAAACCCTACTGAAAACGCCATGGCAGAAGAAGGTCATGAGAGGCAAGTCAGCAAAATGGCCTGATTTAGAGAAGAAATTGGAGATATGGATTGAAGAGCAAAGGGCAATTGGATTTCCTGTTTCCACAAAGACACATGAGACAAGAATTGCTAATAAAAAAGAAGTTACTGATTTCAAAGAAGGATACAATTAGTGCTCCAGGTTCATGAAATGGAATGGACTAAGATGTGTACATACACCAGACTTGCCCAAAAGATGCCTCAGAGCTATGAGCAGAAGGTCCTTGAATTTCATTATGAATAAAACTTGCAACAACTTTATGTAATACATTTTCTTTCTAATTTTGGGCCCCAAAATTAAAGTGGTTCTTATATATGGGAGCATTTTACACTTAGGGAAATATAGTAACTACAAAGACAAAAAAAGAAATTCCATGTTTAACCCTACCCAGATAGCAATAAACAATGTTTATTACTGGTCACAAGAGGGAATGGCTAAATTAAAGAGAAAGAAACAGAAAGTATTCATGGAAAAATAATCCACAGCATATCCTATTGACAATCAGTAGCATTATGGGGATCTCATAGGACATTATTTTGAATTCTTTGTTCCTACTGGAAAGACTGTCTATCCTATATTCCTATCTGAGATTCACAAGACAGGAAAAAAAAAGGACAGGAAAAAAAGACAGGAAATAACTATAGTTCCACTCCAAATCCTTCCTTTATTGAAATTATTAGTCAAAGAAAGCATCAGTCTTCCAGTGATATTAATGTAAATTCACTCTCACTCACTCCACATATCCAATCCATTGCCAAATTTTGCCTTTTCTACCTCTACACAATCTATCATATTCATGACCTTCTCTCTGCTCACAAGACCATTCCTCTGGTTCAGACCATCATCTCTTGCCTGAACTACAATGATAGCCTTCTAATTGATCTTCCTGTCTCAAGTTTTTCCCCACTTCAATTCATCCTCCCTTCAGGAAGATTTCTTACTAAATTAACTTCAGTCAGTTATGACGTTGTATCAGGTTTCCCAATTTCATGTCAAGACAATTTTTAGCATTCATTTTTACAAGATTTTGAATTCCAAATTTTTCTCCCTATCTCCCCTTCCCACTTCCTAAAATGGTAGGTAGCATGATATAGGCTATAAAACATTCTAGAAGGCAAAGTAGCTAGGATTACAACCAAGAATGATCTACTCAGCAAAATTGAGTGTAATCCTTCAGGGGGAAAAAAATAGATATTTAATGAAACAGAGAACTTCCAAAGCATGCAAAAGCTGACTAGAAAATTTGACATTCAAACACAACACTAAAGAGAAGCATAAAAAGGTAAACATTAAAGAGTAATCAAAAGGAATTTAATAAAGTTAAACTTTATTTTCCTAAATGGGAAGATGATGCATGTAAGTCTTAATAACTTTATCATTATTAGGGCAATTGGAAGGAGTTTACAAAGACAGGGGGCAATGGGTATGTATCAATTATCTTATGATGTGCTCCTTCCAACCAAGGGGTGAGGAGGAATGTACTGGAAGAAGAGGGAAGGAAGAAGTAGAATGGAGGAAATTTTCTCAGATAAAAGAGATTTACAAGGAAGAACTTTTACAGTGGAGGAGGCAATAAGGGGTATGGTAGGGGTGGCAGGCAATGTTTGAATCTTAGTCTCATCTGAATTGTTTCAAAGATGGCAGAACATCTATACACATTCAATTGTGAATAGAAATAATAACTTACCCCATAGGGAAATAGGAGGATAGGAGGGGGACAAGGATAAGAAAAAGGGAAGAGAATTATAAAGGGGAGGTAAGGTTAAGGGAGGCAGTGGTAATAAGCAAGATAGACTTATGAGGAGGGACAGAATAAAGAGAGAGAGGCGAAGAAATAGAAGAAAATGGAATCGAAGGAAATAAGTATAAATAAGCTAGTGTATAAATGTGAACTGGATGCTTACCCATAAAACAAGCAAATAGCAAAATGGATTAGAAATTAGAAACCAACAATATGCTGCTAATAAGAGACACACTTGAAACAGAAAGTCAGAGATAGAGTTAAATTAAAGGACTGAAGCAGAACCTAACATGCTTTAGATGAAGGAAAGAGGCAGGAAAAGAAATCATCTCAAACAAAGCAAAAATAAAACTAATTAAAAGAGATAACCAGGGAAACTACATTTTGCTAAAAGGTACCATAGACAAATGCAGTGATATCAAAAATGTTTATAAGTTTCTCTTATAAAGGGTCTCATTTCTCAAATATATAGAGAACTGACTCAAAGTTATGAAAATAAAGACCATTTCCTAATTGACAAAGGGTTAAAGGATAAAAACAGGGAGTTTTCAGAGGAAATCAAAGCTATCTATATTCATATGAAAAAATCCTCTAAAATGTCTTGATTACAGAAATGCAAATGAAAACAACTCTGAGGTTCCATGTCACACTTATCAGAAATGATAAATGCTGGAGGGAATGGGGAAAAATCAGCACACATTTGAGTGGAATATTCCCCAATAAAATTTTCTTAGGGTTAATATTCCTAGTGAAGTCCTCTCAGGGTTAAGAAATATTAAAGAACAAACTTGGGACGGCTAGGTGGCATAGTGGATAAAGCACGGGCCTTGGAGTCAGGAGTACCTGGGTTCAAATCCGGTCTCAGACACTTAATAATTACCTAGCTGTGTGGCCTTGGGCAAGCCACTTAACCCCATTTGCCTCGCAAAAAACCTAAAACAAAACAAAACAAAAAAAAGAACAAACTATTATTCTTAAACTATTTCCAGAAGAAAGCCCCTTGTATTCCAAACAAGTGGCTCACTCTTCTAACTTAGGATAAAACTATTTTTACTGAGAGAACAGTAGACTATTCCAATGGGAAAACCTTGCATTCCAAAGAAGCTCATAAGCCTCCTCTTGTTTGATGATAAATACTGAATGGGAGAATAGACTCTTCCTAGACCTTTCATTCCAAGGCAAGTTACATTACTTCAGTAAGATAGTTTTAGTCCTGAAGGTTATTCTCACCATCTAGATGGTATGGTACTATTTTATAAAAACATTTCATTCTTTTCTTTGTTGCTGGGGTAGTTTTCATAAGTAGAACGTAACTCTGAAATTTTTCTTTTTTTTTTTTAATATGACTAAAAGAAATAGGTTTTACATGATTTCAAATGTACAACTGACATAATATTGCTGGTGGGATGGATGAAAAAATCTGGAACTCAAAATTTGAAAAAAAGTAAATCAAATTCCAAAATATTACTCTTCCTGAAAAATTTTCAACAAAAATCACTGAGAAGGATGGAAGAAAGGATAAAATAAAAGTACTTCACATTCTCTATCCTGGCAGCTAAGGTAGCACAGTGAAGAAAATACTAAGCCTGAAGTCAGGAAGACCTGTGTCCAAAGACTAAGATACTGGTGTCTCACACACTAAGCTGTGTGACTCTGGGTAAGTTATGTGACCTGCCTACTTCAGTTTCCTCATCTATAAAATGGATGGTAACAGCACCTCCCTCCCATGGGCAGTGTGAGGATAAAATGAGATAATAGTTATAAAATGCTTTGCAAACCTTCTATGTAAAATGCCAGCTATTACTCTCAGGGATAAAAAGTTTCATAGTTCCCTATCCTGAAAAAAAAAATTAAGCTTTATTTTAAAGTAGCCTTACCTCATCAAGATCTTTGGCTTCTCTACCCAATTCATCATCATCTTCATCGGAATCTAACGCCGGTCCAATATAATTCCCAAACTCATCGTAGAGGTCTGTATCCATGATGCTAAATATCCATGGGGGGAAAAATATGAGTGATCTCTAGGCAAGCAAAGAATAAAAAGGCATTATGTGTTCCCACTCCTGTCTTTAAACTAGTATCCATTTCAGGAACATTTACCTGGAAAGGTTTATTTTTTTGCCCCTCCCTAGTTCTGTTATGCTAGCTGTCAAGCAAAATAAACTCACCATATTATATGTTCCTTGATGACTAATTAATAAAGCACTATTGCTCCTACAGTGTAGTTTTCCACTCCAAGAAACACTGAGTATTTACTATTTTCCAAGACAAATTTTGCATAAACCCTGTGAGATTTAAACTGATTCCCTAAGAATTTTTATATTTTCAAAATACTTTCAAGATGTTTCCTCTTTAATCAAACTTGTAAGCTCTATGGACAAGAATTGACTCATTTATTCTCTGTATTTCTCCAGCAAACAAAGGGTCTTCCTGACAGAAAATACTTATTATACAGTTCTTGAATTGTATTTACTGTCAGTGTTGGTTAGTTTACAAAACTCCTCTTTGAGACAAAGGATGGTTGGATGGATAACAAAGGAATATTTGGAAGTGTAAAAACAAAAGTTATCAACAAATTTTAAATTAAACATTTGCTGAATCACTTTGAATGAAGGCATGAATATGCCTGTGCTTCCCTTACTAAGCTTCTACTACAGTGCCCCAATGTGTAACACTGGTTCTATAACTCAATCCTAGCAGAACTATATTAGCTTAGGCAGGACCTAGCCAAGCTATAAAAATTTCTTGTACTAAACACAGTTCAGGGATTAGATTAACTAAATATTTATCACCAGAAAGTATGTCATATAGTAAATCATTAAACAGTGACCTGGAGTTTTTTTCTTTTCTTTTTAGCTAGAGCGACTTATTAAGCTTTCTTCTAAGGTACGCCAGAATTTAATAATGATTGAAAGAACACATCTTCTACGTGTTAGGGAGCAAGTACAGTTTAAAGGCCATCCCAAAAATCTTAGTGCAGTTTAATGCTATTAAAGCTTAATTAAAGATACTCTGAATAATAGAAACAGACTTCTAATCTGAAGAATTTGGATTCACTGCTCTAATACTAGAGAGACAAGCTAAGTGGTCCAGTGTAGACTGAAGACCTGAGTTCAAATCCAACTCATAAATTTACTGTGTATGACTATGGTTAATTCCCAATCTGTGTCAGCCTCATTTTTCTCATCTATAAAAGAGATAATGATAATAGTAAGATCTTACACCACCGTTACACATCTCAGATCCTTTCTCTTTAAAATGAGGAGACAACTTTTTTTTGTGAGGAACAAATGAGGTAATACATGTAAAACGCTTTACAAGTCTTAAAGTGATTTATAAAAGTTAACTATTAAGATGATGATGCCATCATCTGCCAGGACTTCATCAGTCACATGGGGATAAAGGACCTATGCCTTCTGAGTTACGGGGGGGGGGGGGGGGGGGGGGGGGAAGAAAACTGTAAATCTTAAAGCAATTGATAAAATGTACGTTATTGCTCATTTAATTCTACAAATACTTATTTAAAGTGTCCTATTTGGGCGGCTAGGTGGCATAGTGGATAAAGCACCGGCCCTGGAGTCAGGAGTACCTGAGTTCAAATCCAACCTCAGACACTTAATAATTACCTAGCTGTGTGGCCTTGGGCAAGCCACTTAACCCCACTGCCTTGCAAAAACCTAAAAAAGCAAAAAACAAAAACAAAACAAAAACAACAGTGTCCTATTAGTGCCAGGAGCTGGAGATAGAAAAGAAGGAAGGCAATTCAAGGCTTACTGCGGACGTGTCGGGCCCCGCGCCCGAAAACAGAACAACAGTCTCAGCCCTCAACAAGCTTCCACTCTATTTAGCAGTTTGGGAAACCTGCCCACGGCTGCAAGCAGGCCCCTCCCCGACACCTGCAGACCCGGCCCGCCACTCGTGGGAGCCCCTGGGCCGAGAACAATCAGTTTATTCCCCTAGGCCTCGGTTTCCCTCTCAGTAAAAGGTTGCTTTTTTTGGGGGGGAGGGGGTTGAGGTCCACCCCTTTCCCCATCTGCCGGCCTCGTATTTCACCCCGTCACAGTTCGGGGCCGGTAACTCCTCACCTGCGGGTTTAGCTCCGAATTCCGACACCGCGCTCTCTTCGCGCCGGCACCTGCGACGCTCGTTAGGAAGGACCGCCAGGCCTCCCGGACGCGCGCCGGAACACGTGCGACGCTCGTGAAGAAGGACCCCGCGCGATTTCTAGGCCACGCCCCTTCCCGCCGTGGACAGCCCCTCTGCCTGAGTTGCCAGACCGAGGATAGTCCCGGGCCGGGGTGAGGGGGTTGGTTTGCGTGGGGGGTGGGGGACGCGGCGACAGGTCGGACGTGAAATAGTAAGGCCCTCGCGGCCTCGGTGAGATCCAACAAGTAAGCGCGGCGTTCTTCTGATCAGGCGTCTCGAAGGCAGCTCGGACGGGGAGGGGCCTTGGGCGGGATCACGTGGTCAGGTTGAGTCTCCCGGTTGCTAGGCAACCGGCTCGGCGTGGCTGGAGGCTGAGCTCCTCCGCCGGGAAGGAGAAGGAGGCGGGAGGGCAGAGGTGGTGCCGCCTGGCCCGGAGCTTCGGGAAGGTCCGTGCCCTGTTCTTGTAGCTCTCGGGGCAGGTGGCACAGGCGGAAGGCCCGCAGTGCGGCGGGCAGAGCCCCTGAGCCGTGGTTAGAGGCGGGCGCCCTCCCGGTAGCCCCTTGGGCCTCGGGACCCTCCTCCAGACCCGCTTGGACCGCCGTGTCCTGCGGGGGCTTCCCAGAGCTCAGTCTGCCAGCGAGCCGAGAGCAAGGGCAGCCCCGGGAGTGTGGGAGCCCCGGGGAGCCCCGTCCTCCCCGAGGCGCCGGGGACCAGGGCTGGGAGGGAAAGGGAAGAAGGGACCAGACTAACCTTGGTTCATTTTTCTGCCGCAGTTGAATTCAGGGAAGCGTCTGATCTGTGCTAGGCCCAGGCCTCTAGGCGTTGGGTTTTCTCTAATTACACCCCCTGCTGCTATAGGTGTTCTCTGAGTTGGGAATCACATAATAGCAGAGAGCAGGTCCACAGGGTCATGAAGCATCCATCCTAAACAGTTCTTTCTTTCTTTCTTTCTTTCTTTTTTTAGGTTTTTTGCAAGGCAATGGGGTTAAGTGGCTCGCCCAAGGCCACACAGCTAGGTAATTATTAAATGTCTGAGGCCGGATTTGAACTCAGGGCCTCCTGACTCCAGGGCCGGTGCTCTATCCACTGCGCCATCTAGCTGCCCCTAAACAGTTCTTTCTGATAATCTTATTTCTCCTCCTGGTTCAGTTATTATGGCTGAGGAAACTGGAAAATGTCACTCAGCCCCTTTGAAAATTTAGCAACAGTTGTGGGGTTCTACTGCCACCCCAATTACAACTGACTAGGATGGACGGGACTTGGAATTTGTCCTCAAAAGGAACTGGAGTCACATCTGCTAAGTGAAGCTATCTGCTCTTCACATTAACAGTGCACTCCTGATAGAGTTCTTTGGAAGAATTCCTAGGATCTGAATAATGAGGTACCTCCAGCTTCAAATGACTTTTTTGAAACCATTGCTTCAATAAAGGGACTGACAGCCCATGTGCCCATTTAGGCTTTAGTTTAGAATCAGGTGTAGGTGGCATCATGAATTTAGAAGTCACTATAGTGGGGGCGGCTAGGTAGTACAGTGGATAGAGCACCGGCCCTGGAGTCAGGAGGACCTGAGTTCAAATCCGGCCTCAGACACTTAATAATTACCTAGCTGTGTGGCCTTGGGCAAACCACTTGACCCCATTTGCCTTGCCAAAAAAAAAAAACCAAACTAAAAAAAAGAAAATCACTATAGTGGATAGAATACTGAACTTGGAATTAGATGAGCTGAGCCTCAGATACCACTTACTATCTCTGAGCCTCAGATTCCTCATCCACAAAATGGGAATAATAACAGTATCTACCTCACAGTGTTGTTTTGGAATAAACAGATGTAATTTATGTCTGTGTATGGATAACGGATATATAAGGCCTTTTGTAAACCTTAAAAGAATTCTATAAATGCTATTTACTATTCTTCTCTGTGAAATATTGGGATCTTACACCATTGTTACATATCTCAGAGCCTTTCTCCTTAAAAAGAGGAGACAACTTTTGTATCCTTTTGAGATGAGTGATAATTTGTACAAAGTGCTTCTGCCTTTTTTGGATGGCAAAGAGTTACCATGATGAGTAGCTTCTTCCCCTGGTAATGTCTCACTGCTGGGCTTTACCAATTCTTTTCACTCCCAGGTTGCAGACATGGAGAAGACTGATACCATTGACTTTAGGGCTCTGGAGAAGGAGTTGCAGGCTGCACTAGCTGCTGATGAGAAATACCAAAGAGAGAATGCTGCCAAGTTCCGGGCTGTGGAGCAGAAGGTGGCTTCCTATGAAGAGTTCAGGTTGGCTCATGCAGTTTTTTCCCCCTGGAGCCATTGTGCCTGTATTACATGGCCCAATTGGCTTCAACAGTTATAGCACCATGTTCATACCACTGAAGTTACAGTGTTCAGAAGCCATTAGGGTAGCAGCTTAATATTCCCCACCCAGCATGGTGATTCTTCCCTGTCCTTTGCCCATAGGGACATTGTCCTTGCCTCACACTTGAAGCCATTGGAACGGAAAGACAAGATGGGAATCAAAAAGATGGTTCCTTGGAACTGCCATGGGAAGAGTGCCACTGCCCTGCCAGGCATCACTCAGGAGGAGAGCACTGATGTCTCTCAGGTGAACTAGCTATTCCATAGGCATTTGAAGAGTCTTAACCCTCACTTGTAACTCTTCTCTTCTTTAATTACCTAATTCACAAAACTTTACAGAGCTGTAACTAGCAGAAACTGGCCCTAGATCAAATCCAGTTCAATTAGTTAATAAACATTAAACATCTTTGTATGTTCTTCACTGAGCTAAGAGCTGAGAGTAGGGGCTGCAGGGGCTCAGCATCCCAGAGGACAGTCTACTAAGCACAAGTCCCATTTGTGTGTGCAGTCATGGGGAGGACCCATCTTTCAGGAGTTCCAAGGGGGTATTTGTGCCTTAGGCATCCTGAGGACTTCAAGAGAAGGGTATGGAAATGTACATCTCTGGGAAGAATTATTCAGGTCCTACCATGTCATTGCCTTGGGGAAAAGCTTCATTCCCCTTATATTCAAGAAATTCCATTCATTCACATTTAAGGTGTACAGACTCTGGGCTGTTATAAGTACAAAGAGCCAACTCATGATCTGGATAAGGAGGTCTGTCAGGATTTCAGCCAATTGGATCTGTCTCTTAGATTCTTCAACCTTGGCCAGCCTCTGTGTACTCTATAGAGCAGAAGTGCCAAACTCAAATAGAAATGGATCCCTGCAGGGTGGCATATCGACTTAGAAAAACCACAAGTTAAGATCTATGTTGCATTATATTTTTCAGTTCAACAATTGTTTACAGAGCTATAACTAGCAGAAATGGTAACAAATTCAGTAGAGGGAGCAGAGAGACTCAGGGGCTTAGTATTCCAGAGAACATTCTACTAAAGACATACAGTGTTAGGTGCAGTCCCACTGAATGGGCAGACATTATAGTTTGGATGAGGAGACAGGATCTGTCACCTCTCAGCCAACCATACCTACCTCTAGAATTCTGAGATCCTTGGTTAGTCTTCCCATCTTAGCATATACTATATTCACATTTCATAAATTTTCATTGGGATGATGTTAAATCATGCTGTTACTTTAATATCCTAATCCCCAAGTGCCTGAGAAGGGGCAGGTTTAAAATAGCCTTTCTTATGAGGAAGTTGAGGTCCACAAAGGGTTATATTTTTCCTAAGATGAAAATTGAGTCAAAAGAAAAACTAGGAATAGAGTCTGCTAATGTTGATTCCTCGGTGTCCTTTTTTTTTCCTTTACTTTTCCCTTTGACTTAGAAGGGAGACTGTCAGCCTGAGACGTCATCAGATTTCTACAGAGCTTGGCGTCACCACTTACGGAATGGACCAGAGCGCTACCAGACCCTGTTAAAGCTTGGGGCTCCCACCCTAGGCCACCTTTTCCGGGTAGATGTGGGTTTTGGACTTCTGGGTGAACTGCTAATAACATTGGAAGAGAATTTTAAAACAGCTGACTGTACTGCTGTACTGGGGATCCTTCATAGTCTGTCCAGAACTGGCCGATTTGGCCTCAACTTGAGCCTGCTGAGCAATGCTGAGAGAACGAGCTGCCAAAAATTGTTTCAGAAACTCCAAAGTATGGATAATACCAGGCCCATAGAGAAAGAACTGATCTATAAGGAACATGAGCTAGAGAAGCCATATTCTGGGAATGATAGGGATGAGAAACTTCTCCAGGAGCTATCAGAGATATACCAAGTTGACTAGAGATACTATCTTTCTTAAGACAAAAAAGCAACCTAACCAGCTATTGGAGGTTTGTTTGTCCTAGACAATTCTTAATATTGTTGGCCATCTTGCCACCTGACCTCACACTTTTCCTTTTTAGCCTTGTTCTTCCATAACTGGCAAAAGGTTGGTTTCATCCACCCTAACTTTAAATGAATCTATTTAGATCTGTATGACTCCAAGCAGCCAAAGGCTCTTATGGGAACATAAGGAAACTGAGAAATTTGCTTTCTTGTCTTTAAAAATCTGCTAAGAATTGTACCCTTAAAATCTTCCACCTTGATGCTTATCACCAAACTATGCAAGCAGATTTTTAAAATCTGTGATTATGTCCATTAATATCTACATGGATCTACCCTATGCCAATAAAGACATTTTATTGACAGACTTTAACATCCTATGGGGGGGGGGATAACATTTTCCCCAAGAATTGAGTTTTTCCGAGTTGGACTATGGGAAATCTTGAGTCACCATCAGGGGTTTGTCAGGTTACCCTGGCTCTGGAGGGTAGTTCAGAATTGCCAGGATATAGACATGTTTATCCTCCAGGATTTATGAAAGATAAAAATTTTGTTCCCAAGGAGATAGGGTGAGGGCTGTGGGTGCAAGGCTATCACAAGCATTTATTAAATGTCTGTTATATTTCAGGAACTGCAATTACAACCTAAGAAATAAAAAGAGTTTACATCCCATCAGCACCATTACTTTTATGTAAGCAGATAGTTGGGGAGGGCAGTATCAGTAGAAGTGATCAGGAAAGGCTTTGTGTAGAAGGTAGTGTGGGCTTGAAGCGAGGGGTTCTATAAGGCGATGGTGCAGAGCGGGGGAACATTCTGGGCATGTGGGCAGGTAATTACAAAGACTCAGAGATAAGAGATGGTACCAAGTGTGAGAAATAGAAAAAAAACAGATTTGACCAGCTCTGCATGCAGGAAGGGAAGGAATATATAATGGCGCAGGAAAGATAGATTGGGGTTAAGTTGTGAAGGCCTGAAAAGCTAACCAGAGTTTGTTTTAGCCTAGAGACACTGGAGATGCACTGAAGTTTATTGAATAAGGGAGGAATATAAACTTAAGGAAAATCACTTTGGCATCTGTGTGGAAGTTGGATTGGTGTGGGGAACAATAATAAAGAGGCAAGAGGTGATGAGTTCCTGAATTAAAGTAATACCTCTGTAAAGAGAGATGAGTCATAAGCCAGAGATGTTATAGAGATACACACAGCAAGATTTATCAATTGATTGGATGTATGGGGGGTAGGGATAAAGGAAAGGATTCAAGTTTAGCTCTGAGATTATAGACCTAGGAGAATGGAAAATTAAGTGTCTTTGACAGATATAGGGAAGGTTTAGGGAGGGAAGGATAATGAATTTCATTTTGGGAATGTTGAACAGAAATGCCTAAGCCTTTGAGGCATCCTGTTTGAAATGTTCACTCAGCAATTGAAGTACAAATGAAGTTCAAAGGAGAAACTAGGACTGGATAGATGGATCTATGAGCTATCTACATGGAGGTGATATGAAGAAGTCATGGAAAAGAGAAGAGGAACATTCACAGGAAATCTAAAAATGGGTGGTGAGGTAGCAAAGGAGACTGAAGAGCAATCATAGGGGTGTTACTGGAGGAGGAGAACCAGGAGAGAAGAATGTCATGAGATCATAGGGAGATTAGAGCATCTCCCCATGAGGAGAGTGTTGTAAACAGTGTCCATTGCAGCTAAAAGGTCAAGTATGAAGACTGAAGTGATACCATCAGACCTGGTCACATAGGCATTCTAGAACAAAGAGAAACACTGGTTCTAGAATGATTTTTTTTTCATGAGATAGGATCAGGTCTAAAAACATTCTAATTTTCAATAGGAATAAAAAAAGAAAGAAACAGTCCGTAGAGCTCTATTTACTCTTCAGAAAGGTCCTACCTTAAGAACTTAGTTGTTCTTATCACAGCTGCAATTCCCTGTTAACTTTCCCCCTTCAACACAGCATCATTTCTGGAGAGGCCTCTAGAGTGCAAAGCTTTTTAGCTCCTTGATTTTATCCCACCTCCTTCCCATCTGGCTCTTTGGTTTTACCAGTATGAACCTGGTCCACACTTCTATGCTGCTACTTTGGAGCTGGGAAAGTCTAAAGGCTTTTGAATTGGTAGAAAAGGAGAATGTTTTTCAGAAGACCCCTTGTCCTGCCTTCTTGATGTTTGATAATGCAGCTTACCTGTCTGACATGAGCTTTGAGCTCCCCTGTCACTGCAAGCCTGAGGAGGTAGCCTCTGTAGTCTGGTATTATCAGGAGCAACTAGGGAGCCACCACACCAAAGTCCTGACAGATTTTGATGGGCGGATGGTGGTTGATTCGGGACAAGTGCGAGTGGGCAGCAGTATACTGGCACGCTTCAGCATCCGAATGTTCAGCTTACTGGTATTCCGGGCGCAGCCTAAGGACTCGGGGCTCTATTTCTGTGGGACACGTCACGGTGATTATTTCTATGGCTATGATGTGGACATACAAAGCAGTCAAAAGATGATAGCAGCATTCATTGACCAAGACCAGGAGCCTCCTAAGGATGAGAAGAAAGGGAACCTCCTTATCTTCACTACCTTCTGGGAATGGACCCACTGTGATCGCTGTGGTGTCCGGGGGGAACAATGGCGCATTGGTCTCTGCTACCTGAATAAACCAGGCCTTTCCCCCCGGTTCCAAAAGACTGTGCCTGATGTGGTATCTTGTGGTTCCCATGCAGTTCCAAGAAATCTGCGAATTATGGCAGGAAACCACCATCCACCTGAGCTGATGATCCGAAGCTGCATGGTACCCTGCAAGGAGAAACCACAGGTGGGACTGCTGGCTGTCTATACTCTCATCTCGAAGCTGGGCAGCAAGCCCTGGGTTCCCAAAGTACCCATTCAGTACCATAAACATAGACTTGGCTATAGGCTTATCATCTCCTGCCCTGGGGCTCGTCCAGAACATGCTGTAGCTTGGGACAAGGACCACCTCCGTCTATACCGCACCAGCTTCTTGAAGGGAGTCAACCGATCCATGAGGGTATTCATTGACCATGGCAACCAATTCCATATCCGTTTCATCCAGTTAAATGACAGGGGAATCTATTACTGTTGGCGAGAAGGGGAGATGGTGGCTGGCTTCCGGTTGACTGTAACATCTCGGGGTCGCTATTATCCTTCTCTCTCCGACCCTGAGACCCGATATGCCCTGCAGGCTGCCCTGGTGGGCTATGCGTTCATCACAGCTGTCTTCATCCTTATTCACTTTTGCCGTTGTTGCTGTTACTTCTTTACCTGCTGTCCTGATCTATAGGTTTTTCCCCTTAGACCTTGAAGACCAATTATTTATTAAATATATTAGTTAAATGGTTGGAATTCTAATGATACTGCACAATGAATGGTAAGTGGAGACTAGAGAAGTAGGAATACCCACTATTGGTTATAACTTCCCAACTTATTATTGAATGAATAGTATCATTAGCATAGACTTGGGTGTAGAAGAGATAACAATCTGGGGTCAGGAACCTCTTCTATCTATCTCTTCCCCTAAAGTAGGTATGTGGGAGGAGGGGCAGAGCCAAGATATGGAGTCTTAGATCTTTAATAGAGGGTTAAGTAGGCATTTGTTTAGTGGGAAAAATAAAAGATGATGGGCTCCCTTCCTTTTCTTCTATCCGGTGACCTTCCCTTTATTAAAAAGGATTGGAACAAAACAGTTCATTAAAGCCAACTAAACACATTAAATGTATCTATGTGTGATAGTGCATTCATCCATCGTCTCCCATCTTCTCAAAATGCAGCTACAGGTTCTTTCTCAGCCTCTATGCTCCAGTGGTCAGAGTTGCTAGGTTGGCAGGGGATGTGAAGGACTGGGACAATCAGAAGAAATTTAAAAAGGGTAGGGGTTCTAGGGTGAATAATATTGAGACAAAGTTCAGGTCTTTTCTGGACTTTGAACTAGGGAAAGTTGTGGTAGAGACATGAAGTGTGAACATAAGGTGAGATCGGTTAAGAAAGCTGTTGGACCTATGTGGGGACACTCACTCGAGAACTAACACAGAGAATCCTAGTTAAACCCTAATTTGGATGGAATTGGAGAAATTGGTGTGGGATAAGAACCAGAAGAAAAGAGGAAAGAACCATTGGTGGCTCTCAGCTAGGGAGACAGCAAAGTTTGCTCCTGTCTGAGTTCTGTCCATGGTACCTCTCAAAAACAAATCAGGTCCTCACTCCAGAGAATGCAGATCACACTTTATTATTTATCCTCTGCAATTGACAAAATTAAAAGTAATGCAATGATGAAGCAGCAAGGTGACAGAACTAAGGAAAAGTCATGCTCAAAGGAACCTTGAGAAAGAGGAAAGGTTCTCCATTATCTTCCAAGGTCTGGCCTGTCAGTGTGAAGTGTGAGTCTTGGAATGAATGCCCCCCAGATCATTTATTAGGGTCCCTGTATTCCTCCACTACCAACCATATGGCTCAGCAAGACCTCATACAGAATATTAAGGAGACACACTGAATTAAGTGTAGTTTTTAAACCTATGCCTCTTTACCCCAATCTCTGAATTCCTTAGTTTTTCCATTTTTAAAAAATGGCTAGTGTGTATAGTTGGGAGAGAGGGAGGGAGGTGCTGCAGTTATTAATACATTAGAAATACCACTAGTCAACAATTTGTGAGAGAAGGATAGAGGATGGGTATTGCTATTATCCAGGCAGTCTCTGCAGTGTATATAGAGCCCCCACAGTACCTAGCCTGGGTGTTTCGGGGCTGGGGAAATTATTGAGGAAAAGGAAGGCTCTACTAAGTTTGACTCTACAGTCAAGAAATGGAAAATTATAGACCCTCTAATTTGAATTTTTGAGAGGGAGAAAAGGAAGGGAAAATTGAAATCAGAATTAGAATCCAATTTACGAAGAGAAAAAATGGAAAAATATAGGAAAAGTGTAGGTCTATGGAGGTGGTGAAGTACAAAAAAGACTATGACTAGACAAGAAAAGGGCCTAGGAAATAGACTACATGTTCCTCTAAGCTTGGTAGTCTCTTAGCTGTACTTTTCCCCAACAGAATTTAATATTAATATTAGATGATGATAACTTTTTTTTTTAGATTTTTGCAAGGCAAACGGGGTTAAGTGGCTTGCCCAAGGCCACACAGCTAGGTCATTATTGTGTCTGAGACTGGATTTGAACCCAGGTACTCCTGACTCCAGGGCCAGTGCTTTATCCACTACACCACCTAGCCGCCCCCTTGGATGATAACTTCTTAATTGTCATGATCAGAGAGACTAGATGAAGCAGTTAGTGAAGCATGAAAGTAGTTTTGATCTGGGCTCTGTCCACTGGGTCCAACTGAGGAAAAGGGAAGAGGGTGAGAAAGTTCAATTGGACTGGATTTCCACCCTCTGGTTTCTTGCAGATCAGAATTTCAAGTCGCCCTTTGAACTTCTTTAGATCTTCTGCTGATCCAAAACTGGGAATTAGCTGTATAGTTCTCTTCTCTGCTCCCTTCCTACATCTGAAACCCCCCTCTCTCTCCACATATACCAGAGACATTCCTATACTAAAAAATATTCTATTCTCTTTCCCTCCCCTCCAAGTTGAAGAGCTCAGAATGGAACTCCAAGTGACTTGTTATTCCAAGTATAAGCACTTTCCAGGCCTTAAACCCCTTAAATGATTTTACTGCAACTATATCTTGGGGGTGGGGTAAGGTGCATTGCAATATTGATTCTCAGAACTTCGCTTTACTTTGTGATTTGTCCAAGGTCACCTAGCTAGTAAATGGCCTGTGAGTCTCAGTTTCCTCATCTCTAAAATGAAAGGATTTGTCTAGAGGGTCCCTTCTGGCTCCAAATCTATGATCCTAAGATCTGTGGGAAACAAGAGACAGTGTACTGGATTAATGACTCCTAAAGTCATCAGGGGTATTTTATTCTCCTAGAAATCCGAAGACAAAGGAAAAGAATATTGGATTTGGGTCAGGAGAACTGAGTTCAGAGCCTGTTTCTAAAGCTAGCTGTATGATTTTATATTTTCTGAGCCTTCTTTAAAATTGTGATAATTTTGTCTATCTCACAGGCTTATTGCAAGCAAAGGTGAATTGTAAACCTTAAAATATAAATACATATGTGGGAATAATGATTAATAACTGAGGAATAACTACCTCCATGAATATCTCCAGCCTCTCTCATGTTAGGGCCAGAGAACAGGAGATCAACCTCTTTGTCCTGAGGACCCCTAACTTCCCTTTGCTAGATCTTTTATTCTCCTGTAGCCTGATAATAAGGGGCCCAGACAACCCCTAACTTCACCCCCACAAGCTCCAACACCACCCTTCCTTCCCTCTGGTTTAGGAATGACAAGCTCTGGGCTTTCTGGTGCCCTGGCAATAGTTGCCATAGAAACAATGATGTGGGGAGGTCAAGGGGGAGCAACCTCCAGCAATGTTCTCCCCTCTGATTTAATCTCCTTCCTACTAGCCTAAACCATAATGATTTCGAAGTCCCTGTAAAAAATGTCTTTATGATTAGCAACAGAAATCAGACACTAGAGGCTCATCCTGTCCAGTTAGAAAGAGGAAAGGAGAAGTGGAGAAATCATGGCAAATAAGGCATCAGCCCTAATGCTGATGGGAACCTAAGACAAAGTCGCTTGGGGAGTGGAGGAGGAAGGAGAACCCAATATTATGGGACTTGTAAATGGATAACTCTCCTACAACTTCTCACTTAGGGACCATAGTAGCTACTCTACCCCTGTTGTAGGGGCTATTTGGATGAACCCCGCTTCACACATCTTTGTGCTCCTGCGTAGACTCTTTAATGACCTAGATGGAGAGAGATAGGACATGTCTGATGGAAGGGAAAGACAAGACACAGTTAGCCAAAGTTATCTTCTATTGGCAGGACTTTTCCCTGACTTAGGACACTTAGGTCCATATCTCCAGACTCCATCTTCCTACTCACATCTGAGTCAAATGTAGGAAAGGGACATACTTATGCATCCTTTACTCCTTTATTTTTTTTTTTTTTAGGTTTTTGCTAGGCAATGGGATTAACTGGCTTGCCCAAGGTCACACAGCTAGGTAATTACTAAGTGTCTAAGGTCGGATTTGAACTCAGGTACTCCCGACTCCAGGCCAGTGCTTTATCCACTATGCCACCTAGCCGCCCCACATCCTTTACTCTTAATAGTGATCTTCTGTATTCATTCAGATTCTGGTTCTAACACTAAATGTGTGACCTTGTTCAAATTATCCAGGCACTTCCAGACAGTTACTTTTTTTAAAAATAGGGATAATATTTCTACCTACAGATTATAATCTTGGTCAGAGTAATTGGGAAGAAGGGGAAGAATGGACAGCAGTTTGGGCTTCTTTCTATCTTCAGATTGTTTTCCCTTCCATATTATCTCTGCCCCTGAGAAACAGACTATGTCCCCCCCACCATCTTGGGCCCCTGGGAAACCTGATACTGAATTCTCATAGTCCTGGGCTGGTGGGAAGGGTTCCTTTCCAGAGTCCAGTCAGTTACCTCTCCATCACGCATCTCGACAGTCTTTACTACAATGCTTCTCTTGAGATGCCCCTCTGATACAGACTTGGTGTCCAGGCTGGTCTCTGCATACAAAAAAAGGCCACTTTCATATGGGCAGGCACTCTTGGCACCAGGGACCCCAGCTACCTCACTCCACAACCTACCCCCCAGTCATACAATCTGAACCCCAAGACAATATTTCATTCTCCTGCTACCCCCCAAAAATATCACCTAGCATAGAAGTGGAGGACAAAAGTCACTGACTCATAGCAAAAATGAGTCAGGGATCACATTGAAGAAGTTAAAAGCAACTTCATTAGTTGTTTCTCTCCCTCTTGGGAGAAAAAGAGATTAAATACTCTACTTGCCTGTTTTTAAAATTAAGAACAGAAAATATAAAACTTTACCCAATACAATAAAAGCTCTTGGGGACATAATTCTCTGCTCTGGCCACAGTGCAATATAACCAGAGGAATGAGAAAACCAAGCCAAAGGCTGAATTGAGGAGCAAATTTTCAAAACAAAATAGGAATCAAGGAGGGGAAATGAAGATAAACTGTGTGTAATAGGGGAACATATTAGGGATTAAAAAATAATTGTTTAATGTTCCTAGACTCCAAGTCCAGATCTTTATCTCCTTATGTCACATTGCCTCTTTTTCCCTTAGCTATGGGAGGAAACCCACTCCCTTGAAAATTATCAGAGGATTATTGTGAGATAGAATGGGAGGGAAGCTAGGGGACTACTTTCTGTTCCCCCCCCCTTTAGACATCTAAAGAATGAGCCTCAGTTGGGAGAATAAGTGGTAAGAACCAATCAATAGGAATTTTCCCATCAGGGTCCTCAGTGGGTCTTCTCCCTTGCCAAGCTTTACACTTCACCCAGCTCCCTCCCTCCAGACATCCCCACTGACCTCTGATTTGCAGATTGGAAAATGTCTGTACTGGAATGGTGATGCTAAAAGGGAACAAAGAATGAGCAGGATGAACAGGAGTAGAAAGATCTGGGGATGGGGGAGACCTCAAACTTTCTTTGCTCTCATGGAAAGTCAGGGCAGAAAGTGAGGGTCAAAACAGTCTTGGGTGTCTCTATTTGTCCCAGTTATTAACAGCCCTTTCCAGACTCATTCCATCTGTGACTAGGAGATCTGGAATCTGGGTGATCTTTCTCCTTGGTCATGGAAATGTGTGCACTCTAGGTTTCATGGGCTCCTGCTTAAAGTCCTGGCCTCCCTGACAGATAATATCAGATGATGGAGAATTAAGGTTTTTTTAGGAGGAAAGAAGTGCTGTAAGCACTTCTCAAAGAGATGGACCCATGAAGAAGGGAGAGATGACTTTGATGATACAGAGTAGGATTAGAAGAAGTTTTGGGGAAGGTATGGAAAAATCCTAAGGTAGGAGGAGGAGGAGAAAGAAGATGAAGAATTCTCAACAGTTCAATTTTATTTTATTTTATTTTTTAGGGTTTTTGCAAGGTAATGGGGATAAGTGGCTAACCCAAGGCCACACAGCTAGGTAATTATTAAGTGTCTGAGGTCGGATTTGAACTCAGGTACTCCTGACTCCAGGGATGGTGCTCTATCCACTGTACCACCTAGCCACCCCAGCAGTTGAATTTTAGGTATGGGTATAGAGAAGCAGGGAGTAGAAGTGTCATAGGAAGTGATGACAGGGAAGGGGAGGAATGCTAGGAATGGAGGTAGGCCTTGAAAGACTGGGGGAGGTAAGGCTAGGGAGGACACCAAAGACCACAGAAAGTGGGTGGGCATTGTTGATGCTAAAGAAGCAGGTTCTAGCTATTTTCTGAAGCAATGATGGGCAAGGAATGAGACATCAGGAGCCAAATGGGCCAAAGAGTCATGAGAATAAAGGCAAGAGGTCCATAAGTTAGGATGAGAATAGAGTGAGGTCAGACTAGGGCAAGGCAACTAGGGCTTTATCTAAATTTAAATGGTGATGACAGTATTTTCATTTCTTTGCAAGATATAACTGAGCTTAGCAAGAAATATTAGTTGAAATAGAAAACTATGAGAGTATACTTGTGGTCATAAGCCAGATGAACTCTTCTCTTACCCATCTGAAGGTATATATTTAGTGTCACTTTTCATGGAGAATCTTATGTACCAAAATGACTATTTGGGTTCTGAGGATGAGACCTCCTAGTCAGGGTCCAGAGTGTGGAAGCCTTAACTAGCCCTAGCAACTAAAGCTTACCGGCTTTCCTCTCCTTCCAGTAGTTTCCTGTAGGTGGCAATTTCAATGTCCAAGGCCAACTTGACGTTGAGCAGCTCCTGGTACTCCTGCAGGTGTCGAGCCATCTCATCCTTGAGGCTCTGCCCCTCCTCCTCCAGTCTCACCAATGCTTCCTGGTATCCAGCTGCCTCCCTGGCATGCCGCTCCTCCAGCTCCCGCATCTGTCTCTCCAGGGACTCGTTCTTCCCAAACAAATCCCACAGCTCAAGTCTTTATGGGCTCCATCCTGAGACACCACCCTTAGTAGCACCCCAAGATACCATAACCTAAGCACCCTCAACCCAGTCCCTTGGGGGTGAGCATAGGGGATACATTGTCTTAGTCCATGCCTATGTCATCCCATTTGCCCAATAGTGGAATCCTTGCCCAGCCCTCCTTGCTCACAGTGCCACGCAGGGACTCCAGGTCACAGGTCAGTGACTGTAGCTGTCGACGGTACTCATTGGCCTCATGCTTGGCCTGGCGCAGCAACTCTACGTTCCGGGCTGCAGCATCTGTCAAGTCTGCAAACTGGAGGGAAGAGAATCAGTGGACTTGGATAGGGCTAATGGAGAAGACAAACTTTGGGGCTGGCAATGTGTGGGGTGGCGGAGTGAGGGAGGGGAAAGATGCAGGTCCATGGAGGAGTGCAGACAAAATAAGCATGGATCTAGTGGAGATGGAGTACAGATCTTGATTCTTTCCTCAGGACCCTCCCCAAAATTCATTAACCTTAGAAACCCTAGAGTGTTTCTGCCCTCCTTTTCCCATCTAAACCCATTGACTTTCTTTTCTCCATCCCCTCCAATGCCAATCCTTGCTCAGAGGAACAGATACTGTGAGGGCAAGTGATAAATGTTAAAGATGAAAAGAACAAAGTAGCTCACAAATATGGAATCTGGTAAAATGGTATTTCTGTTGGGGAGGAGAGAGAAGAAAATGTTCCAGCAGGGCAGAGCAGGGCAGGGACACCAGGACTCAGGTTTGAGAGGGCAGGCCTACCTTGGACCTGTACCATTCCTCAGTCTCCTGCATGTTACTGGAGGCCACAGCCTCATACTGGGTTCGAATCTCACGCAGAGCAGCAGTGAGGTCTGGTTTGGCCACATCGAGTTCCACATGTACTTGATGCTGGGCCATCTGTTCCTGTAGCTCTTGAAGCTCCTGGATGGGGAAGAGGACAGGTTGGAGGACTGGCTATCTCCCAGGTACTGGATCTGACCGACCCTCTTTTGCCTTCCACCTCACTGATCCCTCCTCTTCCCTTCCCAGAGATCAAGGGGTTGGAGATGATAAGCAATAGGGCCTGAGTACAAGTTAAGGAAATAGTGACAAGAGTCAGTCATGGTTCTAGCAAGGATAGGAAGGAATCTGAGTAAATAGATTCATGGAATGCCTCTTCTCTCTCCTCTCTTATCCTCTCTCCTGCCTAGGGGATAGGGACTCTGGCATAGGACAAGACTGGCACCAAAATGGAAGGTTAGCTGTCAGGAGAGTTTCAGGTTAGGGATGAGGGTTCTAGAGGTGATTGCGAATGAAAGAGATGAAAGAGGGAGACAGCCAGAGGAGGAGAGAAAGAAAGACACAGACATAGACGCAAACACAGAAAGATGGGTGAATGAGAGAAAAGGGAGAGGAAAGGGAAAGAATGAGAAGGGAAGGAGAAGAAGGAGAAAGAGGAGGGAGGGAGGGAGGGAGGGAGAGAGAGAGAGAGAGAGAGAGAGAGAGAGAGAGAGAGAGAGAGAGAGAGAGATGGTGTGTGCATGAAAGACACATGGAGGGAGGGCGAGACAGACAGAAGCAAAGAAGGAGATAAACAATGATAAAAAGATATTGTGTATGTGTATGTGTATGTGAAAGACAGAGCAAAAGATGTTATAAGAGAGAAATAGAGAGAAAGGAAAGGAGAATGAAGAAGATTGCTTATGGCTGTAGCTATGATGAGCATTGGTTATTTCTGCACATCTAACTGTGCAGTTGTGCCTGTGTGTTTTGGGGGTTAAGTGACATAAGGAGAAGGGAAATCCTAGCTCATGTTGGCTTTCTTACTTCTTCATGAATCTTCCTGAGAAAACGGATCTCTTCCTGCAGAGACTCAACCTTGCGTTCCAGATCCAGGCGGGCCAGAGCAGCTTCATCAGCCTCCTGCAGAAGGGAGGGAAGGACTAGGATGTCCCCTTCCCCACCCCACCCCACATGCTTACTCGTACATACAGACATACAGACATACAGACACAGACATACAGACAGACAGACATTCTCCTTATCCCTCTTCTCTGACCCTGCTTCTGCTCTCCAGGGACAGGGCTCTTCACTGGGACCAGGGAATAGGACAGAGAAGTACATCAGGGAGAAAAGAGAGGGCAGGAGACAGGAAGGCACAGGGAAGGTAAACAGAGCCTTGGGATGATGGATTAAGGAGAGACAAAGGCAGAAATAGGGGATAGGGCAGACTGACAGCGACAGGGAGAGGCTGAGCATAGTGGGGGGGCAGCCTGTTTCCCTGGTTCCCTCCAGCCCCTCCAAATCCTTTGACCTGTCTATAAGCCGTTAGGTTGTTCTCTGCCTCCATCCGAAGGTTGGTTTCATCCTGGAGCCTAGAGGGAAGGGAATGAACATTTATTCAGTGCCTTTTTATAAATATGATCTCGTTTGATTTTTACAACAACCCTGTGAAGTGGATGCTATTATTACCATCCCAATTTTTCCTGTAGAAGAAACTGAAGCAAATAGAGGTTAAAGTGACATGTCCAGGCTCACATAACTAGGAAGTGTCTGAGGTTGTATTTGAACTCAGGTCTTCCAGACTCCAGGGCCAGCACTCTGCCCACTATGCCACAAAGTGGTCTCAAATTGCCCATGAGACACTTGAAGGCTACAGGGAAGGGACAAAACAGTCCTCTGGGGTAAAAAGAAATTTAAGGGGAGGACACAAGCTTTGGCCCCAATGCTGTCCAAGTGCTCCCACAAACCCCTTCAGATAGAATCCTAGACATAGGTTCTTGGGGCTGAAAGGGATCTCAGCCACCACCTGGTCCCATTTCATCATTTAACACAAGAGAAAAATGGAGATCCAGAGTCAAGGGAGTGACTTGCCCAAAGTCATGATGTGAGTTTATGGCTTACAAATACACATTACTCCACTAACCCATCTCCATCTCTCTACACAATGATACACATACACACAGAAAGCACTCCTTTCCCTCTTCTTTCCTTTCTGCTCCCTCCAATAGCCCAGAGAGTTCTCTGTTGGATTTCTATTGCCCACTCAACCCTGGGCACCACAGGTTACCCGAGAACATTCCTTTTAAGAGTATGTGAGCAGATTATCAATACGGCCCTGGATTTAAATCACAATGTCAGACTGGACTTACCCTACAGCTCAGACTACTGCCTAGCATCTCAAAACCCTTTTAGTTTGGCTCCTTAACCCAAATAGTTCCCTGGACTTTCCTGGTTATATTTTCCAATATATCCAGATAGTTCCTGGTGATGCATGTATCTCTCCTCCATGAATAGAACAAAGTTCTGTCCACAGGGGCATTGTCAGTCTGTAGTAGGAATAAACTGATTAATTGAATGACTAAAGAGCTCCCAAATTCTTGGAGGTGACCATAAAGAATAATGGAAACAGTAGTCTTATACATATTCTGGCAGCCCACTTTAACCTCACTCTTTAGTCCTCTTTCTTTCCCAGTCTTTTCTAAGACTCCTCTTCATTTCCTGGGTGCCTTCCTTAACTCTCCTCACCTGACTTCTTTCCATTCCCCAAGCATTCCTCTAGAATGCCCTAGCTCTGCCCAAGAGTCCATCCTTGTCTAATTTTGGATGTGTGTCTTATGCACCTGTTCAGATTGGTATCTCCCCTGGAGATATGTGTGGATCTCTCCTGTGGATTTAGTGTAGGACTTTACTCGCAGGAGTGAGACAGCTCACAGTCTAGAGGATGAGCAGACTATTGAAGTGAATGGCCCCCAAAACCAAAATCTAAAGAGCAATAACAGCAGTTTCATGTACACCCAGGACCCAATGTTCTCTTTACCTCTAACACTCACATCCCTTTCTCCTTCCTTGATTTCTACACAGTTGCAAGTCCCAAAGAGGTCAAGCAAGATGACAAGAGTAAACCAATCAGACAGAAGTCACCAGAGCCCAAGCAACCTGGCACTTGTCCCATACTTCCACTCCAGAGTGAGTGACTGTTCCAAGAATTGGACACATTTTCTCAGGGAGAGAAAACTGAGAACGAAAAGCTTTGGTGGCTTCCAGATTTGATCCTGAAGTCTACTTACCCTATCTTTTCAAGTCTCATCTCTTCTTGTTTTCCTCAGTCTCATGGTAGACCCAGGAAGCATGCTTATTAAGTTGGGGAAAACAGCCATAACATCATAGATTTAAAATGAGAAGAGACCTTAGAGATCATCTACTCCAACCCCTTCATTTTGCCAATAAGGAAATTGAAGCCCAGAGAGGTTCTGACTTGCCCTATGTTACCTAGTACCTAACTACTGTGTCATGCCTATTAAAGTCACCTTGCATCTTCTCCTTTCTCTTTTCCCTTAGGACAACCACCTACTCACTTCTGTCTCAGGGTGGCCAGATCTCCAGCCAGGTTATCCCTCTCAATCTCTAGCCTGGCACTGCTTGCAGTCAGTTGATCCAGCTGAAATCGGAGTCGATGCAGCTCAGCCTGGTAGACATCGGCAAGCTTGGTAGGCTCTTTGCCTCGAAGCTGGTTGAGCTCTCCTGCCAGAACCTTGTTCTGTTGCTCCAGAAAACGAACCTTCTCAATGTAGCTGGCAAAGCGGTCATTGAGCTCCATCATCTCAGCCCGTTCACTGGACCGTGTTTCTTTAAAGCTGGCATTGAGTGCCTCAGCCATTGAGAAGTCAACCCGGGTGGGAAGTGGAGATGGCATTCTGCTCGGGGAGAGCCGGGCAACTGGAGCCAGGCGCCGGGTGCCCGGGAAGCGTACCACAACCTCGGAGGCATAGGAGCGGCGAGCAGAGGAGGTGATGCGCCGTCTGTCCATCTTGGTCCTGGTTCTGGCTGGAGCAGAGGGCCCCAAGGGGACTTTATAGAGAGGCACACCCAGCTCCACTACCCTGAGCTGTTGGTACTTGGCACTGCCCATGTTTATTTTGGCTCTGTCTTTTGGAAAATAATGAGGCACTGAACAAAGCCCCCCCTTGGGGTGGGAAGCCCTCTTCTCCCCTCCCTCCATCCCTATCTCATTATTCTACTGAAGGGAAGAGAGAGAGAAAAAGGTCTCCCTGTATTTTTTTGCTAATCTTTGATATTCTCCAGGGAATTGGAATAAATTGTTCTACCATGACATACCTCATAGACCTTCCCACTCAAAACACAAGGCTTCTTGAGGCCTTCCCTTTTCTTTTCCCAAGTTTCTCCTTCTACCCCTGTTTCATTTTACACCAGCAGTTTTAGACCTGGAGTTTGGCCAGGACTTATCAGTCTGGAAACCTAGCTCCTAAAATTTCAGAACAGGAAAGGAACTTGAAGATCTTTTTAATCCAACTCTCTCTCATTTTTCCAAAGAGGAAACTGAGGTTCAGAGGGGTCCTTAGTTTTCTCCAAGTTCATTTAGGTAGCTAGTGACAAAAATAGGGCTAGAATTTGGACCCTGTTGATGTCTGTTCTGGTGCTTAACTAGTATCTCTTGATCCTGGTCTACCTTTTTGACAGAAAGGGAAAAGAATGTCTTTGGGGGATGTGGAGGAGGTTGGTTAAGGATGAGTGAGGGAAAGACAATATAGGATGGCCTGGCCTTCCCAACAATACCATGCTGTATTGGTCCATAAGTGACTGAGTAAGGCTTCTCACCAGAGCCCAACACTAGACAGCTCTACAAAGCTTTTACAGATGGCCAGGGAAGCTGGGCTGTGTTGAACTGTCTCCCAGGGAGAGTTCCCAGGGTCCCTTCCCCAACACTCCATCCTCTTCCTTCCCCCTTCAATATCTTGCTGAAGATTTATAGCCCTTGAGTTCCCACACATCAGATCCTCTAGATTCCCAGGCAAAGGAGCAAGGGACTGGTACTCTGGGAAATAAGAAGGGGAGGAGAATGTTGGGAACAATAAGTTACCCTTCCAGGTAAACTTTGGCCTGGGAATTCTAATGCCTCAGTCCTCTCCTTTGCTCTGGGACCTCTGGTTACTGTCCTAGCTCCAGACCTTAGTGTTCCTACTTCAATAACATAGAGTTCAAGCTTCATTCCCAGACTCCTGGGCTTTTTTAAGATAGGCATTTCCCCCTTATCCCCACCCCACCCTGCCCTGCCCCAGTTATTCTCAGGCTGCTGATTTCTACTTGCCTGGGCACTTGTTGAAAGGATTTTTGTTCTGAGGAGTTTGGGAGGAGAAAAATGTCCTCCCCCCCAGAGGCAAAACTGCTTTTATCCCAGGAATATGACTGCCAAACCAGGGTGCTTCCCAAGCTCTCAGCTCAATGAGTTTCTCGGAAAGGAGTGGAGTCAGGCTGATGAGCAGTAGGCAGTGGGCTCTGTGCCCACCCTAGAGCCATTGTGTCTGTGCCAAGGTGAGTCATGCAGTGGGCAGAAGAGGCTGGGTAAGGGGAGCAGAAGCAGGGGAGGGAGGAGACCAAAAGTTAAAAAAGAAATCATCTTCAATGTTGCCCCATCCCCAACTTTTTTTCACAAAGCCAACTTGACCCTCCCTAACACAGTTTCTCTGGGAAACTCAAAGGAACCTTGGGTCTGTATCACAAAGCATTGTCTCAAATTAAAGCTAGTTCTACAGTTGACCAAACCAGTGGCACCAGTCGAGACTGGGCAAACAATGGAGCAGACATGTATATCTAGATAGATAAATAGATAGATACATAGATGATAGATGCATAGATACATGATGGATAGATGGATGGATGGATGGATGGATGGATGGATGGATGGATGGATGGATGGATGGATGGAAGATGAATGGAAGAAGGGAAGGCACTAGCATTAAGGGAGCCTGGGAAAGGTTTTTTGGATAACTGGGATAATAGTTGATTTGAAGGAATCCAGAGAAGCTAAGAGGAGGATATCAGAACACAGAAGACATCCAGTGAAATTTCACAAAGTTGGACAATAAAGCACCATGTTTGAGAAACAGTAAGGATGTCAATGAAGGGAAATAAGAAATAATTAAAAACAAGCCAAAAAGCCCTTCTTTCCTTTTGTAATGATCATGATGGACTTGTGATATGTAAGAACATTCAGAAATTGTCTTCTCTGCTACTTGCTGTCTATCTGAATCACTGCCCATCTGCCAGTGACCTGCCCAGGGGATTATACCCAGGGGACAGCTCTAAAAGTAGCCCCACTTCTGATTCTCTACCTCATCCTTCTCCCTAAAACTCCCTGAAGCCCCGCTCCTGTTCCTGCCGTCAACCCTCTGCTGCATTACCACTTCTATACAGACAGTTAAAAAAACAGAACTGACTTGATTCTGAGATATACCCGGCAGGACAGATGATTCCCAAATAATCCGATCACTCTTCTGCCTAGGTCCCCTTCTGACATTCTCTACCTTCCAACTCAGGTCTTTTCTTGACAGTTTTCTCCTTTCACTTACTCACTCCCTTTAGTATTCAGAACTTCAGCCTCATGAAAATCAGACCAGCACAGGATTGGATTTATGGTGGAAGGCAGAGGTTAGCTGAGGAGTCTGTCAACTAGCAAAGGTCTGAACCCTTGGTTATAAATTTTTAAAGAATGATAGAGCTCAGGGTCGGCTAGGCGGCACAGTGGATAAAGCACCGGCTCTGGAGTCAGGAGTACCTGGGTTCAAATCCGGTCTCAGACACTTAATAATTACCTAGCTGTGTGGCCTTGGGCAAGCCACTTAAGCCCATTTGCCTTGCAAAAACCTTAAAAAAAAAAGAATGATAGAGCTTACAAGGCACCTCAGGGATCATTTAGCTCAGGGATGCACTTAATAAATGTTTGTTGGTTTACTGACAGCTTGTTCACTCTCTCATTTTAAAAATAAAAAACAACAACTGAGTCTTATGTATTATTATAACACACTAGAAAGAGTCTGACTCTGGAGACAAGAGACCTAGGTTCAAATCCTGCCTAAGAAACTTATTTATATGATTGTGGGTGAGTTACAATCTCTTTAGGTCAAAGTTTCCTCTTCTGGACTAGATGGTCTCTGTGGGTCCTTCCAGCTTTAGACCCATGATCCAAGTGAGTCTGTCCCCTTGGTGAAGCAGAGAACTCAACAGAGTTCAACTGAGTGAATGTAGGACTACAAAAAGTACAGAGAGCCTAGTTCAGAGGTGAATGAGTAGGAAGTGCAGAAACTGTTGCCCCAGACCCTTTGCAGACTGACCCCAGGGCCAATCTCCTAGCCAGACAGAATGGAAATGAAATGTCTAGTTGGCAGCTAGATGGCAGTGCCCAGCTGCTCAGTCCAGAGCCCCAGCTTAGAGTGTAGAAAACATTCTTCAACAAAATCCATTTCATCCTTAATAGTAACCCCTCACTTCTAACTCCATAGGGGATTATTCTTATTTTCAATTATCCAGTCTACCCTCAGAGGAAAGTGATTTACCACCACTGAGCATATAAAAGAAATGCACTAGTCCTTGAGTCAGGAAAACCTGGGTTCAAGTCTTTTCTCTGACACATGATTGTATGATTCTAATCAAGTCACTTAACATCTCAAAGTCCTAGGCAATGAAGACATGAGGTTGTAAATATTGATTGGTAGAAGAGATTTTGCCAGGAATTCCTTTTATCTGTGAAACCAGAGATATGGATTTTATTTTATTGATTTAAATGATATTTATTCATTTATTTTCAAGGCAATGCAGGTTAATATTCATAAGTGTCAAAGTGTTTGACTCTGAATTTGAACTCAGGTTCTCCTGACTCCAGGACCAGTGCACTATCCATAGCTTCCTAACTATCCCTAATATTTATTTTTCTTTATTTTTTTTTCTTTTTTAGTTTTTGCAAGGCAATGGGGTTAAGTGGCTTGCCCAAGGCCACATAGCTAGGTAATTATTAAGTGTCTGAGACCAGATTTGAACTCAGGTACTCCTGACCCCAGGACCAGTGCTCTATCCACTGTGCCACCTACCCACCCCTTAATATTTATTTTTTTAAACCTATTTTTAAAATTTTGAATTCCAAATTCTCCCCTACCAACTCTCCCACCTGCTGGGAAGGCAAGCAATATGATATGAATTAGATATGTGAAATCACAAAAAACATATTTTGATATTAGCAATTTCATTCTAAAAAAGATAAGAAAAACTTTAAAAGTGTGAAAATTATACTCCAATTGCACTCAGAGTTTATCACTTCTCTCTCTGGAGGTGGATTGCATCATGATTCCCTTGGATTATTGTTTTGATCAGAGTAGTCTAGTCTTTCATAACTGATCCTCATTACAACACTGCTGTTATTGTACACAATAATCTTCTGAGTTTTCTCTCTTTAACTTGCATCAGTTCATATAGTTCTTGCCATGTTTTTTTTAATTTATTTTTTATTCTCATTTTGTACAAATTTTTTTTACATTAATAAATTATTCTTGTTTACAAGTAAACAAAATACCCCTCCCCCCATGAATATAGATAGACTTGCTTGGGTGAAAACAGTAAAGGGGAGAGAAAAAAAATTAAAATTAAAGAAAATAATAGTAATAATTGTAGGTATGGCTAGGTGGCGCAATGGACGAAGTACCAGCCCTGGAGCCACGAGCACCTGAGCCCACATCCAGCCCCATAGACCCAACAATCACCCAGCCATGTGACATGCAAGCCACCCGATCCCCACTGCCCTGCAAAAACCAAAAGGAAGAAAAAAAAAAGACCCAAAATAAAATAAAATAGTAATAATAGTAGGGGTGGCTGGGTGGCAGACAGAGCATCGGCCCTTGAGCCAGGAGCACCTGGGTCCAAATCCGGCCCCAGACACCCAAAGATCACCCTGCTATGTGACCCCAGGCAGGCCACCCAGCCCCACCCAGCACCCTCCTGCAAATAATAATAACAAAAAAATGTGCTTCAGTCTTTGTTCCAACACCAACAACTCTGTCATGGGTGGATCACATTCTTTATGATAAGTCCATCACAAAAGTTACTTCCATATTTTTCCACCATTGCCATTGCTGATTGCAACTCCCTCCTTTCTTATTTCTCCACTACCACGTACTATATTTTCTCTCTCCTTTCCACTCTGACTCTGCTGTAGGGTTGCTGAGTGGCGCAGCAGACAGAACCCTGGTCCTGGGGCCAAGAAGCCCTGAGCCCCCATACCACCCCTTAGGCCCAGAATCCATCTGGCCCTATGGTCCTGGGCAGGCCTTCCAATCCCAGCCCCTTGCAAGAAGTAAAAAAGAAAATGTGTTATATCTGACCACTCTCCCCCCATGGTCCATCCTCTCCTCCTTTATTCACATCCCCACCCCTTCCCCCTGCTCCCCCCTCCTTCTTACTCCAGATGTCTATACCCCATTGAGTATATTTGCTGTTTCCTCTCCTAGCCATCTCTGATGAGAGCAAAGGTTCCCTCATTCCCCCTTGCCTCCCCCCTTCCATATCATTGCAATAGCTCATTGGAATAAAAAAAATCTTATTATGTGAAATATCTTGGCCTATTCCCCCCCTCTCCTTTTTCTTTCTCCCTTGCCATTTCCCTTTTTTTTCCTATTGACTCCATTTTTACCCCATATTTTATCTTCAAATTCAGCTTTCTCCTGTGCTTCAACTATAAAAGCTCCCTCTACCTGCTCTATTAACTGAGAAGGTTCATATGAATATTATCAGTATCATTTTTCTATACATGCAGTTCATCCTCATTAAGTCCCTCATATTCCACCCCCTTCTCCAATCTCCATGCTTCACCTGAGTCCTGTATCTGAAGATCAAACCTTCTGTTCAGCTCTGGCCATTCCAAAAGGAACCTTTGAAATTCCCCTGGTTCATTGAAAGTCCATCTTTTTTCCTAGAAGAGGACATTCAGCCTTGCTGGGTAGTTCATTCTTGGCTGCATTCTAAGCTCTTTTGCCTTCCTGTACATTGTATTCCAAGCCCTACGAGCTTCCAATGTAGTTGCTGCTAAGTCCTGTGTGATCCTGACTGCAGCTCCACAATATTTGAACTGTGTCCTTCTGGCTGCTTGTAATATTTTCTCTTTGACTTAGGAGTTCTGGAACTTGGCTATAATATTCCTAGGGGTTGGTTTTTTGGGATCTCTTTCTCGGGAGGATCAGTGGATTCTCTCCATTTCTATTTTGCCCTCTGCTTCTAGAATATCAGGGCAATTTTCCTGTACTAATTCTTTGAAAATGTTCCTGATCATGACTTTCAGGTATTCCAATAATTTTTAAATTATCTTTCCTAAGTCTGTTTTCCATATCAGTTGTTTTTTTCAATGAGATATTTCACATTTTCTTCTAATTTTTCATTTTTTTGGTTTTGAAGTATTGATTCCTGATTTCTGGTAAATTCATCAATCTCCCTGAATTCTATTCTTTGTCTGAAGGATTTGTTCTCCTCAGAGAATTTTCTTATCTCTTTTTCCATCTGGCCAATTTTGCTTTTTAAAGCATTCTTCTCCTCAATAACTTTTTGAACTGTTTCATCCATTTGACCTAAGCTGGTTTTTAGCATGCTATTTTCTTCAGCATTTTTTTGGATTTCCTTGACTAAGCTGCTGACTTCATTTTCATGTTTTTCCTGCATCTCTCTCCTTTCTTTTCCCAGTTTTTCTTCCAACTCCCTCATTTGATTTTCAAAGTCTTTTTTGAGCTCTGTCGTAGTCTGAGCCCAATTTCTGTTTTTCTTGGAGTCTTTAGATGCAGGAGCTTGTGCTTCCTCATCTTCAGACTGAGTGTTTTGATCCTTCTTGGGCTCATTTGCAAAATATTTTTCAATAGTCTTCCTTTTGTTTCTCTGCTTGCTCATTTTCCCAGCCTGGGCCTGGTTTTGGGGTGCTTCCTGAGCTTTTGGGGCACTCCCACAAGGGTCTCTGTGAGGCTCTGTCCTCCCTCCTGGTCTGTGAATGACCATATGCACCCCCCCCTCTGCCATGGGGCCGAGGTGGGGGGGCTGCTGTTCTATGGGGGGGCCTAGACTGTGATCAGGATCTGAATGTGTTCAGAGCCCCAGAGTCCTGTTCCAGGGGCAGAGGACAAAAGAACTCTGCAATCTCTCTTCACTGCCCTCCCTCAGCTCAATGGGCTCATGCCCTGGAGGCTCCTGCTTACCGGCTCCGCCTGCTTCTGTTTCCTGGATCAGGGCTGGGGAAAGACCAAGCTGCTGGCTGTGTGCCCTGAGGGCTGGGCTCCATGTGCTCACTCTGGCAGAGGTCCCCCGCTGTTCCCCCACTTTGTGCCCGGTGCTCCCGGGGTTCAGCTCAGGGGACTCCCCTGCTGCTGTGAGCCGTGGCTCCCAGCGCCCTGGGGCTGCCTCAGGGAGGCTGAAGTTCTTTCACTCTGGGGGGGCCACCCTTCCAGTGTGCCACCCCTCTGACCCCGACCCCTTTCTGCTCTTTTCCAGGTTACCTTGAGTAGGAGAACTGCCTCACTGGTTCCCTTTGTGGGTTCTGTCTCTCAAAAGTTTAGTTAGAGTCCTTAGTTTATGAGTTTTTATCAAAGAGCTCCTAAGACTCCCTTCATGTCGCCATCTTGGCTCCGCCCCGCCCCCGGTGCTTTTCTTAAATCACTCTCTCATCATTTCTTATAACATGATAGTATTCCATTCCAATCATATACCACAATTTTTTCAGCCATCCCCCAACTGATGAACATCCCCTCAGTTTCCACTTCTTTGCTATCACAAAAATAACTGATGTATTGTTTTCCTTTTCCTTTGATCTTTATACAATACAGAGCAACTAGTGGTATTGTTGGGTCAAAGAGGATACATAATCTTATTTCCCCTTGGACATAGTTCCAAATTGTTCTCCAGAATGTTTTACCAACATTGTATTAGTGTCCCTTATTCCTTCCAGCATTTATCTTTTCTGACAGGTGTGATGTTTTCATTTGCATTTCGTTAACTATTAGTGCTTTAATGCATTTTTATATGAGTATAGATAGCTTCAGTTTCTTCTTTTGAAAACTACCTGTTCAGGGGCAGCTAGGTGGTGCAGTGGATAGAGTACTGGCCCTGGAGTCAGGAGTACCTGAGTTCAAATCCGGCCTCAGACACTTAATTAATTACCTACCTGTGTGGCCTTGGGCAAGTTACTTAACCCCATTGCCTTGCTAAAAAAACCTAAAAAAAAAAAAAGAAAAAAAAAAGAAAACTACCTGTTCATATCCTTTGACTTTATCAATTTGGGAATGACTCTTTTTTATAACTTTGCTCAGTTTTCCATATATTTAAGAAATGAAGCCTTTATTAGAAAAGCCTGTTGTAAAATTTTTTGATATTACTTCATTATCTCTGATTCCTTTTAGCAAAATGTAGCTTCTCCGATTATCTATTTTAATTAGGACTGCTTTTGCTTTTGCATTGTTTTAGATCATGATAGCTATCCCTGCCTTTTTCCTTTAAGCTGAAGCATATTAAATTCTGCTCCATTCCTTTACCTATGTATATAGCTTTCTGTTTCAAATGTATCACTTGGAAACAACATAGTATGGGATTCTAATTTCTAATCATTTTGCTCTCTGCTTCTGTTTTATGAGTAAATATCCCACTCGTATTCACAGTTATAATTACCGTGTATTCCTTCCATTCTATTTTCTTCTATTTCTCCTTCTCTCTCTTTTTAACCTGTCCCTTATCAAAAGTCTGTTTAGTTTCTGATTACTGCCTCCCTTAATCCACCCTCCCTTTTATCATCCCCTTCTGCTTTCTCTTATTCCTCTCCCCTCCTATTTCCCTATTGAATACAATAGATTTCTATACACAACTCAATGAGTGTATAAATATATACATGCATATGTATATATTTATATTATGTGTGTTTAGCTAGATAGTTCAAGCACTGTCCACCCATCCCCATCTCCCCATTTATTGTTTTTCCTCACATATCAATTTTAGCTGAGAAAAATTTCCAGATTCTGTTTCTCCCTTCCCACTTCTCCCAGGGCATCCCTCTTTCTTATCCCTTTATTGTTTTTTGGAAATCATTCCAACATAATTGATACATGCCCGTTGCCTTCTGTCTATATAGACTCCTTCTAACTGCTCTAATAATAATAAAGTTCTTAGGAGTTGCTATGAATCATCCTCCCCAATAGAAATATAAAGTTTAACTTTCTTGAGTTCCTTACGATTATTCTTTCAAATTTACTTTTTTTTATATTTTTCTTGAGTCTTGATTTGAATGTCAAATTTTTGATTCAGCTCTGGTTTTTTTCATCAGGAAGGCTTGTAAGTCCTATATTTCATTAAAAATCTATTTTTTTTTCCTGAAAGAATTACATTTAGTTTTGTTGGGTAGATTATTCTTGGCTGGATCTTTTGCCTTTCAGAATATCATATTCCAAACCCTCCTCTTGAATCTACAAGTTGCTAAATCTTGTGTACCCCAGTTATGGCTCCACAATATTTGAATTCTTTCTGGCACTTTGAAGTACCTTTTTAACCTGAAAGCTCTAGAATTTGGGTATAATATTCCTGAAATTTTCATTTTGGGATCTCTTTCAGGAGGTGATTTGTGTATTTTTTTCAATTTCTATTCTATTTTCTGATTTTTAAGACATTGGGACAGTTTTCCTTGATAATTTCTTGAAATATGATGTCTAGCCTCTTTCTTTGATCGTGACTCTCAGGCAGTCCAATAATTCTTAAATAATCTTTCCTGAATCTATTTAACAGATCAGTTTCTATTCTTATGAGATATTTCATTTTTTCCATTTTTTAGACTTTGTTTTATTGTTTCTTGATGTTCATGGAGTCACTAGTTTTCAGTTACCCAATTCTAATTTTTTAAGGAATTATTTTTTTAAGTGAGATTTTATACATCTTTTTTCCATTTGATCTATTTTGCTTTTTTACGGAGTTTTGGATTTTTTTTAGGTTTTTGCAAGGCAATGGGGTTAAGTGGCTTGTACAAGGCCACATAGCTAGGTAATTATTAAGTGTCTGAGGTCAGATTTGAACTCAGGTACTCCTGACTCCAGGGATGCTCTATCCATTATGCCACCTAGCTGCCCCAAGGAGTTCTTTTCTTCAGAGATTTTTTTATACTATTTTTTTCATTTGGCCAATTCCTTTTTTTAAGGTTTTTTTCTTCAGTATTTTTTGTGTCTATTTTACCAAACTGTTCTCTTTTCATAATTTTTTTGCATCCTTTCCCCAATTTTTCTCTACCGTTCTTATTTATTTCTTTAACTCTTTCTGGAATTCTCATTGAGTTTAGGCACAATTAGCATTTTTAAAAAGGGGTTTGGTAGTTATTTTCACATTGTTGCCTTTTTCTGAGTTTATGTGTTGGTCTTCCTACCACTTTAATAGCTCTTTGTGGTCAAATTCTTTTGTTGTTGTTGTTGGTTGCCCATTTTCCAGCTTGTTTTTTGATTTTGAAATTTGGGGGATCTGCCTACCTGTGGGGGGGGGGGAGACACTATGCCAAGCTTCAGGCTTTTTGTATTGCTGTTTTCAGAACTAGTTTTGGAGGTCTGCAAGTTTTTGATACCTCCAAGATGGTGGGATCTGAGAAGAAGTATGGTTACTGCCCTCCTGGTCTGTGTTCTGTTCTTTATTCAGGAAGGGTCCCTGATCCCCTATAGCCCAAAACTCCAGCACTCTTTTTTGCTTTGGAATTTTGCTAAAGATGACTCTTCCATTGTAACTAATTAGCAGTGCTCTTCTCTTCCCTGGAACTTTGGCCCAAAATTTCTCTGGACTGAGAGTTCCTCAAGCTACTGCTGCTATGTGGACTTCAGAGAGGCCGCCTACATTACAGATTTCTAGTGCTTTTCTCTTAAATTTTGATAGACTGGAAAAATGTCTTATTTCAACCTTTTGTTGGCTCTGATACTTTAAAATTTGAAAGTTTTAAAAGTTTTTTTGGGGGGAGAATATTGAGGGAATTCACTTGGGTGGTCACCTTAATCCATTATCTTTGCTCTGCCAGTCCCTTAAGACCCTTTTAAAAAGTCTATGAGGTCAAAACTTTTTATAATACTAAGGCATTATAATTTCTAAGATAATAAATATTGATAGATATAACCCACAGAAACAGGGGTCCTAAAAAATTTTTAAGTTTGCAAAGATGTCCTGAGATCAAAAAGTTTGAGAATGCAAATTCTCATTTTTGGTGTTTAAGTTCAGAATAGAAATTTTTAAAAATATTAATAGGTAGCATTTATATTGTACTTTAAGGTTCACAAAGTACTTTATAGATATTATCTCATTTGGTCTTCACCTCAATCTTGGGAGATAGGTAATATTATTGTTCCCATTTTATAGATGAGGAAACTGAAGCAAACAGCAGTTAAGTGATTTGGTAAACTGGTAAATGCCTATGGTTGATTTAGAATTCTGCTCTTCTTGACTTCAGGTCTAGTGCTCATAAATGAGAATTGTTCTTTTGTCATGACTTTCCCTACATCCTATACTTGTACAATTGACTGAACCCATGTTTACATTTATTCCTATTCTATTTCATCTTATTAAAAATGAACTATTATTATAATAGTCAGTTAAGATCTTGGTCTCAAATCTGTCATCTCATGACTTTGCTATTCCTTCCAGCTTTGCTTCTTCATTTCACATTCTTTGAATCTTGAATCCATGGAAATCCTGCCCTTTTTTAGAAGACATTGTATCATTGGCTACCATATCCAGTTCTGGTTACTCTTTTTATCCTCCATATCTTCCAACATATACTAGGTCCTAAGAAAGAAAAATTCCTCAATGCCAATTCTAGATTTTTCTTCTACTACCATCAATCCTCCCTTAAGGTTCATTCCATCTGGCTATGTAATCTGTTCCAAATTGTTGTTGCTAGGATCCATTGCCCTCCATGGTCTTCTTCTCACTCCTTGTTCAAGGAATTCAATACCTGACTGTTTTTCTCTAATTCTCTCCCAGTACAAAATACTTGAATATTTTTGTTGTCCTCTCAACATCCTAATTTCCATTTCATTGGTCTCATTAATTCTAATGACCTTTAGTTTCCCTTTACCTCAGTAGCCTAGTGCTCACTTCGGCAAAACATATACTAAAATTGGAACGATACCTCAGTAGCCTACAAATTCAGCCATACCTTTGATCTCAAGCCCCAGTATGACCTCATCCTCACCTGCAGGTTTTTTGAGAAAATTGAAACCATTTGTCAAGAGTTCCCTCTTGTCCTCTACTCTATTCTCAAGTCCCTTCTCTGAGAGAGAATTGGTCTTACTTCTTGCCAAGGACAACTCTGTCCTTTTGAGTTTATCTCTCAATTGACTAAATATTCTCTCATGTCTTCTGTCTCCCCAGTCTTTCTTCCTTACCAACAAACATGTTTAGGTCTACACCAGACTTTTTTTAAAAAAATCATTCAACTCTGACATCTCCTCAGGTTTTCCTCCCTTTTTCAAAATTCTAGATAAAAAGGTTTGCATTTCCTACCTCCATTCCTTTTCATTGACTATGCACCCTTTACATTGGTTTCTACACCCTTGACTTAAATAAAATTGTTCTTTCCAAGGCTACCAATGATCTCTTTACTGTTTAGAGCCAAAGATCTTTTCCTAAATTTTATCTTCCTTGATCTTTTTTGCAGTTTTTGAAACTGCTGACCACCTTCTCCTCCTGGATACTTTTTCCTCCTTTGGCTCCTGTAACATTCTCCTTACTCTCTTCCTACCTGTCTGAACATTTTTTCTCAGTCTTATTTATTGGATCATCATCCATCTCCTGCCCCCTTAGTGTGGGAGCTTTCCTGGACCTTAACTTCTTTCTCTTTGAAGATCTAATCAGTCTCCAGAATTATCTCTATTGCAAGTGATCTCCAAATCTATAGATTTAGCCCTAATCTCTCTCAATTATAGTCATTATCAATGGTCTGCTTATGTCATCTCTTAAATGTCTCAGACATTTCAAATTAAACATGTCCAAAATGAAACTTACCTTTCCATTTAAATCTCTTTCTCCTATGACCTAATCCTCAAAATCTATTGGTATAGGATACTCTCTTCTTATGGAAACAATGTCCTGAAAAGTGGGGAGGAGTGTGTGGAGTTGGTGGAAGCAGATGAGAGAAGTTTCTTCCAACTCTTAGAGCTCCCCAGTCTAATCTGCTTGCTACCATTGTCCAGAGAGGACTCATGGGATTCCAACCTTTTTCAGACTTTGAGAAGAAGAAGCTTACATATAGAATTTAGATCATCTTATTCTAATATTTGCTAAACTAAAAACTTTGGAAAATTTTCCCACTGGATGAGTTTTGGGACCCTTTCTCTTGACTGAATTGTCACTTTGCTCTCAATGGAAGGGCTCCTTTAGGTTGTATCATCTGATATATATTTTCATATGTGTACTATCTCTTCACTTCTGTTTTGCTACTGAATTGGATAAAAATTTTATTTGATATGCATATTCATAATTATGGAATTAGCATTTGATGGGAAAGGAGTCAAACCTTAGATATAAAGCTTAAAGCCCTCCTTTCTCACTAAGAAATAAAAAACAGAAGTTTAGCTTGAACCTGAAATTTATCCTCTAGACTAATAATGATAAAGGAACCTAGATAGATATAATTTTAGCTCAGTACTCCCCTCTCTGAGGATAGAAGCATGGTTAATCTCTACTCTCCACCCCTGACTTCCTCTCCTAGTAGGAATTAAAGTCTTTCTTGTTAGAAGTGAAGAGGTGGGGGACAGCTAGGTGGTGCAGTGGATAGAGCACCAGCCTTGGAATCTGGAGGACTCAAGTTCAAATTCACTCCCAGACACAATAATTGCCTAGCTACGTGACCTTGGGCAAGTCACTTAACCCCATTGCCTTACCAAAAAAACCCAAAAAACAAACACAAGTGGAGGGGTGGGGAAGAAAAAATCTTAGAGATATAGCTTCTCTGATATCTCTGTGATCTGCACATGAGTCAGATCATTATTTTAGCTCCCAAACTCCATATTTCATTCATCTTCATCATCCAGGTTTGTAATTTCAGAATCATCCTGGTCTTTTATGATCAGATTATGAGCTCCTGGAAGACAAGGTCATTTTGATTTTCTGGAGTAAAGCTACTGACACACAGTAGACACTTAAGAAATGCCTGTTGTTGATTGATTGATTCCCTCTGGATTGATTTTAGTTGCCAACTTTTCAATACTTTCCCCAGAACATCCCCAAATCCATTTACCTTCTCTCAACTTAAATAGGCACCATCCTGGATTTAGCCCTGATTCCCCTTTTCCCCTGGACTATTACAACAACCTCCTAATTGGTTTCCCTTCTTCAAGTCTTTTCCTTTTCCAATTCATCGTCTCCACAACTGCCAAACAATGAATCCTTAAAGTCTAGATCTGACCAATCAATACTTACTGGCTGATATAGTCTCTTGCTCAAAAGCTGCACTAAATTGCCTCTGCTTGTGAAACAAAAGAGAAATTCCTTAACCCAGCATTTAAGGCCCTCAACAGTCTGACTCCTCCCACCCCCACTTTTCTAACTTTATACTACTCCCCTTCACATATTTGTTATTCAAGCCAAATTGGACTCTAGCTGTTCTCTAGACTTTCATTCAACTTTCATCTCCAGTTTCCATTTATTTGCACAAGTCTTCCCTCTCTCCTGGAATGTAGCATCCACTCAACTCTGCCTCTCAGGAGCCTTGTCTTTCTTTGAGCCACCTTCCATGTGAAGTCTTCCCCAATCTCTTCTGTGGTTAGCTTTCTCTTCCATATCAAGTTGTACAATATTGACATATATTGGATGTACTTTCCCCGCTCCTACCCCTTTGGATGTAAGCTCCTACCTGTATTGTGGCACACTCTTGTACCAAGTGTCTGCTTTGTATTAGGCACTGTATTAAGTTCTGAGGGGGAAAAAATACATTTCCCTGCCCTCAAAGAGCTTTATAATTTAACGGGGAAGACAACACACAAAAAGGAAGTTGTAAACGTGGGTGGAGGGTTTAGAGAGAGAAAGAGAGAGAGACAGTACAAGTGGTGGAAAATGAAGAGCTGGATGGCCTCTTTAAACAGAGGTTTTCCAACCCTGTATCTAATAAGAGGCAACTGGGGGCCTGTAATCCAGCTACAAGGTGAGACTTGAGGATCTCTTGAGCTGGAGAGTTCTGGGCTCAAGTGAACAAACCAAGTCTGGCATGAATATGCTGAGCTCCTGGAAAACAGGCTTGCCAGGTTATCTAATGGAGCAGGTCAAAATTCCCATGCTAATAAAAGTCTACCATATATTACATGCATGTCTACTTGCATGTATGCATAGTATTTTTTAGTACCTATTGTTTTCCAGGCACCAATGTTGTATAAATATGATCTCATTCCCCACAACCATCCTGGGAGAGAGGTCCAGTGGTTATCCCTAATCTCCTTTTACAACTGAGAAAACTGAGGGAGATAGAAGTTGTCATTTGTCCAAGATTACATAGTAAGTGTCTGTAGTTTCATTTGTACTCAAGTCCTCCTCAACCTAGGTTCAGTACTCTTATCTAGTGGATTTGTTGCTTCTATGCATGCCCTGTGCGTATAAGTATATGCTTGCAAATATGAATATATTTGTGCATGAGTATAAATATATATGTAAATGTATACTCACATATTTTTAATTTACCAAAGCTCTTTGACAGAAAGGATAACTTTATCTTTGCATTTCCAATGTTTTGAACAAAACAGGCACTTAATACACACATCGAACAGAATCGTGTCATTTACAAATTGGATGACATGCCATCTGTGCCCTCATACAAGTCCTTGAGAAAACTGTTGAATTGCAGCACCAAGGGCTGATCCCTTGATATTATTTATCTAATTTCTAGGCTTTAATCAATCAACGATTCAGCACTCCTACTGATCAGCCAATTCTGAATTTCTCCTAATTGTGTTAACATCTGGCTCACATTCCTCCATTTTGGCCACTCAGATACCGGGGAGATTCTGTCAAATGTTTTGCTGAAATCCGTGTATCCTTGGGCGCCGACAACATTCTGGTCCCTTATAATTCCTTCCTTCCTTTCAGTTCCACACTTCCATTCTCCAAGCCTTTCCCATGCCCCTAACCTGCTTTGTCTTTCCCTTTCACCATCCTAAGGGCTGATGTCTAGAGCCTCACGAATCCAGGGCGGATCGGGCTGCTGGTTCTCAAATACATGGTCTATTAGCCTGGAATCTCGCAGAAGAAAGGGTTTCCCTAAACTTGGAGGCTTTCTGATGGGAGAAGCAGCTCTTCTAAGGTCGGTTTCTCAAACCACTAGGCTTTTTGGTGATGGGACCAGATCTTTCCCTTCCTCTGGATTCACATCTCCTCTCCTTGTTTTCGGAGACTGACCCCTGACTTCTCGAAGAACTGACAGAATCCAAGGGACGATGTGAACAGGGATCCTTTTCCTCTGATTCTCCCTTAAAAGACCTCTCATAGAGGCGGGAGAGGAGACCTGACTGCAGGGGTTTGGCTGGGGGACCCAGGCGCCATCGGGGAGGGGGTTAAGCTCAGTGACTTTTCTCCACCCACCCACCCACCCCCAAGCCTTTTACCCTGCGCTCAGGTTTTTAATTGCTTCTCTTCCCCTTTCCCAGCCTAACGGCCTCCCCCTTTTCTCCATCAGAAAGGGGGAGAGGTGCGGGGGGCCAGATGTGAGACTGGCGGGAGCAGAGCCGCGGTGGCGGCCGCCACAGCAGCCTCCGCGTTATTTCCAGCCCAGCAGCTCTCTAAATTAACAGGAAGGAGCGAGCGGGGAAGTTAGTGCCAGGGGGTGAGCAAGAAAGGGAGGTCTGCCGGGTGAAATGGAAAAAAACTGCTGGGCATCTTCCCAGCCAGACTCGCTCCCGCACCCCACCCGCCCTGGGGAGAAACTTTGCTTCGGAGGAGGCGGTCACCGAGGTCCTGACACATCAGCCTGGCTCTTCCTCCCCTTTCCTTCCCCTCACACCCACACTCAGCCTTACCTCTTCCCCAGCAGACCGAGGGGGAAATGGAAAGATTCTTTACCATCTTCCAACCAGAAGAATTAAAGAACAACAGAAAGGGGAGAGGGGTCTTACTGAGAACTCCTTGAGGAAAGGGATGCCTTGGATGAAGGGGGCGTGGGGGAGGTGGTGGGGGTTGACTGAGAACCAGGACTCCTGAGCTTTTGTCAATCAAGCAAGCCTCCCATAAATTTCTCCACCCGCTTCAGTAAGAGCAGAACTCCATGCTGGGTAGGATAATGGGATTTTGGAGCCAGAAGGGATCTTAAAATATCACCTCCTTTAGTCCTCTCAGTTTACAGAAGAGGAAGCTGAGAACTAGAGAAATGACCTGTTCAAAACCGAGTGTCAGAACGGAAAAGTTAAGACCCAGGGTCTTTTGATTTCCAAACCAGTCCTTTTTTTTTTCTTTTTTACCCCTGATGCCTCCAGGTATTACAATAGAGATCGTTCATTTGACGAGCTTAATTACTTACTATATTATAGACTTGCAGTTAGGTGGCACAGTGAATAGACCACTGGGCTTGTTATCAGGAAGATTCATCTTCACGAGTAGCCTGACACTATTTGTGTGAACCTGGGCAAGACACTTAACCCTGTTTGCGTTTCTTCAACTGAAAATGAACTGGAGAAGGACATGGTAAGCCATTCTAATATCTCTAAGAATACCCCAAAATGGGGTCAGTGAAGAAATGATTGAATAAGCAAGCACTAGGAAATTGGACTAGGACCTGGAGACAGAGACTAAAAATATGGCTGTGATTGTCCTCAAGGAACTTCTATTGCAGGTCCACAGTGGAGGATATAACATGAACATAGAAAAGCAGATGCAAAGTACTTTCCCCTTAGGAATGGGGGAAGAGAGGACACTAGTTCTTCTACTGGCAATTTATTGAAATAGGAATTTATTGAGTAGAGAAGTGACAGGTAGGTCAGATCCTGGGTATGAGAATGTCAATTTGTCAGCTATATGGAGGATGATCTGGATAGGAAAGAGTGAAGACAGTACAATTAGAAAGAGACTAAAATAATCCAACCAAGAGGTGATAAGGGGCTGCACTAGAACATGTGAGGGGTCAGATGCAAGATATATTGTGGGTTAACAAGACAACCCTAGGCAATTGATTGGAAGTGAGAAATAAAGAAGAGGGAAGAGCTGGTGGCTATTACTTAGCAGTCTGGAAAGATAATGGTGCCCTCCACAGAAATAGGGAAGTTAGGAAGGATGGATGAGAGAACTGTCTCCAGAAAAGAATGCCCAGAGCTAGTCAGAAGGAATTATGTTGTGATGTAGGGAATGATCTCTATAAAAGCTCCAAGATGGAAGACATTAAGTTTAGATAAGGATGTGGAATAAGACAGGGCAAGTTTGCCCAACTGGGACACCCAGTGAATGGAGTGAGGCATCAATCAACAGATTTTACAGATGACTTTTTATTTGAGAACAATCCAATCTTAGAGCCTGAGTCAACCACAGATGTCACTGTTGGAACTCTGCTGTCAACACAATGCCTGCTTTGAACTCACTCCCCTTGGCTCCTTGCTAGTTTTCTGTGAGGCTCTTAAAACAGCCAGACTTTGTGGCACCAACTCATGCCCCTCACCAAATATACTAGGAGGCAGGGGATCAGAGAAAAAGCACTAGCATTGAAATCAAAACACAAAAAAGTCCATTTGTAAAGAACTTTTAACACTTTTTTTTAGTTTCTTGCAAGGCAATGGGGTTAAGTGGCTTGCCAAAGGCCACACAGCTAGGTAATTATTGTCTTGAGACTGGATTTGAACTCAGGTACTCCTTACTCCAGGGCCAGTGCTCTATCCACTGGGCCACCTAGCCACCCCACGCTTTCTTAAGGGCAAAACTGTACAACAAAGCTGCTCCTTCAAGATTCTAATATCCTCAGATCCAGCCCAGCCGATTTGTGTCCTCTCTCCCACTCTATTCCATTGATGCTAATTTCTGACCAGATGTTCTGCTATCACACCACTGGTGAACAATTCTATAAAATAAAGTCTCACCAGGACTAATGGGGCAAGGGAAGAGGAAAAGCACTGGCTTTTTTTTAAAGATATGGAATTTTATTATTTTCAAGTGCAAACAGTAACTGGAACTAATAGCTAACAAAAAGCTGCCAAGTGGAAGAGAGTCCAAATAAATAACTCATTTGAAATAGCATTATTTGCATACTAACAATGTTCTGAAAAAACCATCTTAGTTTTATTAAATAAATCTTGGAATCTTGTTTGTACCATGAATTTTCCAAACAAACCCTTTCTTCATGAAAGAACAAAGGTAAGCATCATTCCAGGCCTGGTTGAATGACCACAAATTTTCAATCAGCTTGGTTCAAATAAATAAAATGAATTAGCTGGATTTGTTTTTTGTGTGCACTTACCCCTCAGGTTTGTTTTCAGGTGAGAGTCCCTTACCTTTAAATATGAGTCCTAACAAATACAGCCTTGAGGGTTTCTGCAACCTAGATTGGGCAGGCACTCAATAATGGCTTATTAACTATGGCAGTGAAGAAGGGTGTTTAGTAAAAGTCTTGGAGTCTGATGAGCAGGGTTGAGCTAGTTGTGTGTCCTGCTTTTTAACTAGTCCTTTTGTGCAGTAACTTATTCAAAAGAGGTAAATTCCAAGCCCACACAAACAGCTTTTCCCAATCTCACAAAAGATTTACTATAGTAGTAAAGGAGCCTAAATCTAATACAAAAGGACAGAAAGGCAATCAGGGAGAAGAATGTAAATTGGCCTGAGACTCAGGTAGAAAGGACTGAAGATAGGAATGCAACTATTTCTAGAACTCAAGAATTCTTCTAAGAGTTGGAAGGGCTCAGAGGCCTTTTAGACTGTTTTATTCCAATCACTTCATTTTACAAATGAGAATATAGGCCCAGGGTGAACAAGTTTACATTTAAGTAACAAATGGATGATTTTTTAAAAAATTAATTTTTATTGATTTCTATTGTCTTTATTATTACTTAAATTCCCCCACATAGCCCTTTTTTTGTTTATCCTTTGTTTTGTTTTTTTTGTTTGTTTTTTAGGTTTTTGCAAGGCAAATGGGGTTAAGGGGCTTGCCCAAGGCCACATGGCTAGGTAATTATTAAGTGTCTGAGAACAGATTTGAACCCAGGTACTCCTGACTCCAAGGCCAGTGCTTTATCCACTATGACACCTAGCCGCCCCTATCCTTTGTTTTTGAAGAGGACCAATGACATCATAGGGTGATGCCTTAACTTGTGCATGAATTGGATTTAAGTAAGGCCGACTTGCACAATTGTCAAAACCTTCGCTCTCTCTTCCAGAGTCATTTGGAAGAAGTCAAGGAGCATGACAAAAGTCAAGAAGACTGGTGATGGCCTGGGATGCAATGGATGACTCTGATGTCTTCAATGTTTTGCTAAGTTCTAAACATTCTATAGTACCTGTTTCAACCTCTTTCATGACTATTGGAACAAATTATTCTCATCCACCGTTTCCACCGGGGAAAAGTCTTGGAGTATGTATCCCCCTAAGTCACCAATTGGTCTGGGTTACCCTCAACATAGCTGAGTCAGTCTTCTGAGATAGTTTTACTGGGGTGTGACCAGGAGAATACTATATATACAATAATAGTGACGGATGATCAACTGCAAAAGACTACTCTAATCAAGACAATTACCAAAGAACCATGATAAAAAACACCATCCACTTCCAGGGAGAGAACTGAGCAACTTTGAATGCAGATAGGAGCATAACTTTTTTGTCTGTGTCTTCTTTTGCAATCTGGCTAATATGGAAATGTTTTGCATCATTTCATATGCAGAATCAAAATAAATTGCTTGCCTTCTTAAGGAGGGGAGAGACATGGGAGAGAGGGGAAAAAATTTGGAACTCAATTTAAAAAAATGAATGTTAAAAATATTTTATATGCAATAGGGAAATATTTAACAAAATAAATAAAAATATATTGGACAAAAAAGTTTACAGTGTACTTTGGAGGGAGAACACACGCACATATGAATAAAAAACATTTGAATACATGTATGTGAATATAAGTACAAGCTGATATCAATAAGAGCATGAGAGAGGAAGAGACCATGTCAAGAAATCAGGTGGATTTAATTAGGAAGGTGTGCTAGAAGATGAGTTGAATTATCAGTTGATCTTTAGTTCATAAAGAAGAATAGAATGCCAAGACAAGTATAGGACATAAGGTGGCAAGATGGTAAGCACAGGAGATACATCCCATTCTCAGGACCCCTTCGTGATGGATTTGCCTGTGTTGGGCCGGATACCAGTCTGTGGGGCTCCTCCAAATCCCAGTACCATGTCCTTCTTGTTCCTCTGGCTGCCTATCCATCGGGGACTGGAGGGGGGCTCTGGAGAGGGAAAAAAGAGAAAGTATAGAGGGTTTCTATTCTGGAGCTCCATCTTGCTCTTTCCCTTCCATTTTTATCTACCAGCCTTCTTCTTGGGGTCCTTTTGAGTATTTGGAGTTTCATTTATGGAACTGAGAGTTGAAGGGCAGGTCTTTGACCTTTTTCCATCCTCCATCTGGTACTAACTTGGTCTTGGTTAAACCTCCCCACCTCCTCTCCCACCAGTTACCTGGAATGGCAAGGGGACCTGCTGGCTTTTTCAAAGTGCTGCTGTGGAGTCTGGCGATTCGACTCCTACCCTGTGGGGCAGCCAATGTACAGGAGGTTGAGGACCTGATGAAAAGAGAAAATGGAAAAGTGAAAGATGTTACACTCTCCTCACAAAGTGAGGACTGAAAATCTCCACAAGATGTTATCCCTGGGAAGGGATAACTGGAAGCTTCCCAGAATCAATGAAGAAAGAAGTGACACTGTCCAGTCACTGAATTCAGTTAGTTATGTTAGTCAGTTCAAATGGGATGTCTTACCCATAAGATGACTAATCAGCCATAAAAATATTGATGCTTAGCAATTACTGAACAAGTAATGGATATAGATAACTTGCCTTAAGAATATTATCTGCATATAGGAACTTGGCTGTCAGTCAAACAAGGTGTTCCAGGGGGTAGAGATTCTAACTCCTTCTTACCTCAAAGGGCGCCTCCTCTTGAAAGTAGAGCAACCAGGAAGGGAAGATGTTGGCTTGGGACCCTTCACAGTGAATAGTGGCATGGGTCCCCTGAAGGAAAAAGGAAGATGAGGATCCCCAGATTAGAAAGGAAAATAAAAGACTAAGCAGCTTCTTCCTTTTTGTTCATACCCTGGCCCTAGCACTCCCTGGGTGGGAGATAGTAGTACATGACCTCTGTGGTCCCTTTCAACTGAGATGCTACGATTCCTTTCTTCTTCACTCCCTTTGCTGACAGCTGAGTGACAGGCCCATTCTGGGAGAACATCCAGATGTCAATTTCTGACATGGGCTGGGAACTGGAGTTCAAAAAACCTTTCTACTTGCCCATCTCCAAGGTAAGTTTCTGATGGAGTTAGTGCTAGAGTTGGGGGTTGGGATACTAAGGAAGAATAAAAACTTGTCACTGTTTTTATTATCCTGTCACTTCCTACTAAACTTAACAATCTTGAGATGCCTCAGAAACCAATCTGACCTAGGAATTGCTCTCTGGCTAAGCAGACACTCCATTTGTTTGATTTTTGGGGGAGAAGGGGATATCCCTTGATTTTATATGTGGGGATGGAAGTAGAAAAGGAAAATGGCAGTTAGGATAGAGGTCATGAGAGAAACTGAGTGTGATATATTGGGAAGAGCACCTGAAGGTCTTAATTTAAGTACTGGCACTAATACTTCCTAGTTGTATGACTTCAGAGAAGATGCTCACCCTCACCAAATGTCAGTTCCCTTACCTGTAAAACATAAGTGATTATGGTTGCACCATTTATCTCAGAGATGTAAGGAGGACATCTTAGAGTGACACAGAAATGTGAACTATTGCTGGCAAGAATCAAAACAGGAAAGGCTTAATGAAAGGTGCTGGATAGGTTCCAAAGGTTTTACAAGTTTGCTAAAAGAGCCATGTTGGTTTCCTTAGTTCTCCTTCCAGATTTTTTGCTTCAGATCTACATTGCCTGTCCCTGCCCTCCCCATTCCACCTCCTAAAGCAAGGCTCCATAAGTCACACAAGGGAATAATTAGAAACTAATTCTTGGCCAACGGCTTTGAGACACTGGCAGCAATGGCCTTGCTGCTTGAAAAAAAAGAAGCCCCAAGAGAGACTGATCCCTCCAGAATGTCCTGTTTCCTGAGACTGGGACACAGAACCAACCAGGTTGAAAGGGAAACTGATTCTAAGATGAGCTTATTCCTTACTTTCAGTTGAAGAATCACAGAAATTCAGAGTTGGATGTAATCCTAGAAGCCATCTTGTCCACTGCATTGCTAAATAAGACTATCATATATCTGCCAAATTGGTGGCCTCACCTTTGCAAGAAGACCTTAAATGAGAACTTCCTAAGGGGGCCCATATCATTTTTAGGATAGCTATGATTATTAGAAAAAGTTTTTCTTTCCATCAAACAGAAATCTGCCTCTCTATAATTTCCACTTACTGTTCCTAAATGTGTACTTTAAAGTCAGGGAAAAAGAATAAGTGGAATCAACCTTGCACATGACAGCCCTGTATATACTTAACATAATTATCATGTTTGTTCTATTTTCTAAACAAGTTACCAAACAGTAACATGATCAAGGCTACTACCTATCCTGCTTCCTCTCTCCTGCAGGCACTCTCCAGCTTCTTCACATCTTTCCTATGACAGGACACCCAGAAAAGAACACTCTCACTGTGGCCTTCTTAGGTCAGAGAATAGCCCTATTTGTCATTTGGCTAGTCCTGATGCAAGTCCTCTGTTATCTGAATGTAGTCCAGAATTACAGCAATTAGTCTAAAGCACAATGTTGATTCCTGCTGAGTTGCAATACCCCCAGATCTTTTCCCAGTGAATTCCAATCTAATCCCATACAGTTGATTTTTTTGAAACCAAGCACTTAATATTTTATACTCATTCTTATATTAAATTTCATCTCAGTGGCTTTGGTCCAGTGTTTTACCTTGTAGTGATCTTTTTGGAAGCTAACCATTATCCAAAGTGTTAACTATCCAAGGCTGTCATCTGCAAATTTAATAAGCATCCCATCTCTGTCTTTATCCAAGCCATGTTAAATGTTAAATGGTACAAGGCTAAGTGAGATCCTTGGAGCATCACTAGATACATCCCTTCAAATTAAAATCAAATCATTAATGACTACTCTTTGGTTACAGCTATTCAATCAGTTCTTAACATTTCCAACTGTATTATTCTGTAACCTTACCTGATCCACAGTCTAGAATCCTATTGAAAAGGGAAATGAGCCGTCTGACATGACTTATTCTTGCTGAAGTCTCTTTATGATCACTGATTAATATTTTTCCGATTAATTTTCTAAAAATTTACTAATCATTACTTTAATTAATTCCTTTAATTAAAATTCTAGAATTTTACTAGGAATTGAAATCAAGCTTGCTGACCTGTAAGCAGTTTGTAGACTTCTCTTTTGTTCTCTCTCTCTAGTCTTATGATGCCTTCTTTCTTTTGCCTTCCATGAGCTCTCGCAAATCTATCTGGCAGGTTTATCAGTGCCTTAGAATGAAGTTCTTCTGGGCCTGATACCATGAGCTCAAATCTATCCTTTTTACCCATTAAATGTCCCTAACCCTCATGGTTTTGGCACAGGTGGGTAGAAGTCCCAGGAAGAAAAGAGGCCTACCTGGGAATGAAGGGTTTATCTGTCTTGTTCAAAGTAACAGGGACATTCTCCCAGCTGAGAAATTCAGAGGATGCAGGCTTCAAGAAGGTTCTCTCAGATAAGTCAAAGGTGGCATTGAGGTCTCGGGTAGGTAAGCTGAGAGGAGTAGAGCAGTTCTGCATAGAGGACAGGCCCAGGGGCACCCGGCTTTTGACAACAGTAGCTGAGCAAAGTCTGGGAAAGGTACTGGTGGATGCAACCTCCATCTTAGGGGTGCTGAGTTCTGGGGAAAGCCCTGCCTGGGGCAGAGAACCTTTCTCTGCTCGGGGCAAAGACTTCCTTTGCCGTTTGACTCCTAGTTTAGAGGAAGAGTGACTTTTCAGCTCAGGAGAGCTTGACTCATCTGATCTCCTCCTCTTCTTTTTCTTCCCTGGAGCCTGAGAGCTTTGGGGTGAGAGGGTTGAGAAAGGTGGAAGTCCCAGGATGGGCAAAAGCCCACTCAGACGTCTTGCCATGGTTCGTGTTGTTGGGCCAGAATATGTTGGAGGTGCTAGACATAGAGAAAAGAGAAATTAAAGAGTTGGAGCAGAACCTGAGTAGGGCAAGGAAGTGTCTGGAGGACAAGGAGAGGAACACAACAGATATCGAAGAACAATGCATATCTAAATGTCTCATCTGCTCTTTACCATAACTAAGATTCTTCTAGGGCCAGGAAGGCAATGTTTTTAATTGATTTTATTTGGTTACAGATAAACCCATAACCACATTTTTAATTTTTCCCAATTCAGGGCTCAGCTTTCCACTCAAGTGCTTCACTTGCTGTTCTGATCACTTTGGTCCCACATGAAGGCAAATCAGTCCTTTATAGACAAGATGATACTCACTTGACTCTGGGGATGATTCCTGAGACAAAGGTACCCCTCTAGCTGGGCTCAGAGTATCATCTACCTCCTTCCATGGCACTGTTCCCTCATCTTGAACAAGCTGTTGCACTGCCTCAAACTCTAAGACCATGTCTGGTGACAGGAGATTGGCTTTTTTGAGAAGAGAATACTGACGTTGGGCCACACGTAGCACCATCAAGGCTAGCCTGGGGGGGTGAAACAAAGGGTTATATGATTCACATCCTCCTCACCTCACCCAACCCTAGTCTGAATTATTGATGAGAAAGAAAACTTAGAACCTTTTCCATTCAACTGCTTTCTACTTCCTAGTCAGGAATTCCCAAGTGAGAACAAGAAAACAAGTGTTGGTCTCCTAGATTGACCACTATTTTGATCATTGTTTTGCTATAGACCTCAATTCTTTCCTTACTATACTTCAGTTTTTCCTTTGGACAAGTCTAAGTCTTGGCCAAGCTAAGAATTTAATGAGTGCAGAAACTCCTATTGTTCATTATGAGGTTCTGCACATAATACAGATATGTCTCACTTTATTAAACAAGTAACACGTGTAGCTCTATATAAGCAGTTTTGCAGCAAATTCTATTTTAAAAATATATGAAAAAATTTAGCCAATTTCAGCAAAATTATAAGAATGGGTAGATTAAAACAGCCAGAGCAACACTGTGAAAGTAAAACTGTTTTACAAATACATATAAATATGGGTTTCGGATAGACTATACCTAGTACCAAAGGACAGGCTAGATATGTTTAGAGATTTCTATTCTTAGGATGGTCTTGGGAGACATAGCAACTCTTTTTTTTTTCCTTTTTGGATTTTTGCAAGGCAATCATGTTAAAGGATTTGCCCAAGGTGACAGGGTTAGATAAATATCAAGTATGTGAGGCCACATTTGAACTCAGGACCTCCTGACTCCAAGGTTAGTGCTCTATCCATTGCACCAACTAACTGCCTCCAGACATAGCAACTCTTTATGACCATCTACTAAACTATGGAGTATTTGGAATAAATCAGAGTTTGGAAGTGGGGTATAGTGGGAAAAGTATGGGAGGAAGGATGGTGGTCTCACACTTTTCACTAACTAGCTGTATGACCCAGCAAGTCATGTTTTGTCTCTGAATGGCAATTTCTACATCACTAAATGAAGGGGATTAAACTGGATGGCCTTTTAAGGTCTTCTCCATCTCTGAAATGCCATAAATTTATATTCTAAAAACAAAATGATTTTGACTGTTTTAAAAGTCAGACTTATTCAGGTCCTCTCTCTCTTCTGATTTATAGATGTCATCTTCTAAGACCTTTGAAGACAGGGTCTGTTTTGACTTCTTCTTTGTATCCCTAGCACAGTGCCTCGGATATAGGAGATGCTTAATAAGTGCTCATTGATTGGCTGACTGGAAAACCATGACAATCTCTTCTCCTTGTCTATAATTTTTTCTTTGTACAGGCTTTTATGCCTCTCATTTCATTTTATCCTCCTATTAGCTCTAGGAGGTAGCTATAACAAGGATTATTATCTCCATACTATGGATAAGGAAACTGATATATATACTGTGGAAGACCTAAAAACAGGATATGACTTATCTGCAGTTCACTCAGCAACTTAATTGCAGAAACAGAATTAGAATTCAAGGCTGACTGTACCAGGGTATACCAAGTAGGTAAACATCCTATTGGTGAGTACTTGGAGGAGTGGAAGACTCAGTGAAGAAGGTCGAGGGAGATATCCTGCTATGTCCCTCCCTCTTCTGAGGCCCTGCAGAGCTGACAGCAGGAGACAGATAATGAGCCACTGATTATTCAGACTGCAGTGTTTTTTGCTGACTTGGGAACAGACACTCCCCAACAAGAAATAAAATTAAACAGGGCCTTCTGTCCAGAAGCTTTAAATACACTGCCAAGCATCAAGTATTTTGGGAGGGGTTGGCAAGCAGGGAAGCCAAGTGGCACAGGACTGATACACTGAAGGCCAGAAAAAAAATATTAATAGTAATAATAGTATAGTCATAACTATGATCCTCACAAAAGAGAATCATGGCACAAATAATTCAAATTCTTCTTTGATTGGGACTGTTTTTGTATTTATGCTTAAATAAATGTACTCCAAATATTTGGGGGATCCAAAGTCAATTCAAATTCAATCATGAAGCCATACAGTGAAGATGTGAATCAGGAGGAACTAAAACCTTGTCCATCTCTATTCCCAACTTCATGTTGAAGATGGACAGCATAACTCCCAGCCTAAAAAAGTCAAATACTTGAGAGTCAGGTGGAACTGAGATCAAATTCAGGCTCAGATACTTAACTATTTGTGTGACCCCAGGCACATCACTTAACTCCAATTATCTCCCCCAGATGCCCTACAAAAAAAACAAAGGCAAGTACTAGTCTAAGCAGAGCAGTTCTTGAATTTAACTTGCTATCTTTCTGGCTCACACCTTCCCAGAAGACAAAGAGAAAATGCAGTTTTTAAATTACAGAAGCCCTCTCCTTTCAGCAGCCTGTTGGGGTTGAAGGCTCTGTGGATGAGTGAATATAAATAAAGATAATGAGACATAAACAAAGTAGGTGATAATATCAACAAGGAGAGAAAGACCTGTCTCAGATAACTAATAACATGGATAATCCAGAGTTGACTGTAATAGGATCCTGCCAAATCTTCCCTGTATATCTCCCATTTTAAATTCTAAGCAAAATTTAAAAAGAGACCTACCTCTTGGTCTTGTCTTTGTCCACTTTTGCTGGTGTGATGCCACACAATCCTAGCTTGGGCTCTAGGGTCAGAACAGGAGGTTGCAGAACCTGATATAAGGCAAGAAGTTACATAGACACATAGAGCCTATGATGCCTTTCCTCTTCAAGTTGTCTCTTACCCGTTAACCAACTAACTCTTGAAACCCACCCATTCCTTCTTTCTCTAAGCTTCTCTAGGTTGATTCTGAGCTAGGCCATTTTTTAATCTCCCTCAGTTACTCATTCTATTTTCTACTCTATTATATATTTACTCTATATTACATTTACAATGTAAATATAAAAGCCAAGCTTTGTTGCATGTCAGCTCTTTGGTTAGGACTGCATTAGTGTCTCCTTAGACTTGTAGATTCTAAAGGGAAGAATCTTAGATCTCTGAAATCTCTTATTCTTTTTAATTATTTTTTTCAATTAAAAAATCTATTATCTCTCCCTATCACCATTAGAAACAGAACAATAACAAGCTCTAAAACTCTTGTAAGAAATTTGCTTGGTCAAGCAGAACAAATTCCTACATTGGTCATGTCCAAACAGTTTTGGTTTTAATCTATATGCTGAGTTCTATGTAATCTATAAATATAATAGTCAGCCCAGAACCATACACAATTAAGCCCTAGGGCAGTTTTTGTGAGGATGTTGACATCTATTTGATAGGAAAAAAATGCACCAAAGTCTTGTTTTGTTCCTATACCAGAGATGGCCTATAAGCCATCAATAGCCCAAGGCTGTTCAAAGGTAATCCTGTTAAGGGGGCTAGACCTGAGTGATCATCTCAGCACCTGGGGAAAAAAGAAGAGAATGAAGGAATCTCCCAATATTACAAAAGTTCTTGTCAATTGACCTGCAACTCAATTCCCTCACCAGCTTCGGAAATACTTTTATGCTTTCTTCCCTCTCCTTCATTGATTTATGTGCTTTAAAACTGAAGAGGGGCTTCATTACCTTGTTATCCTCCACTTGGTTCTCTATATTCTCCTCTTGGGGAGTTACAGGGTTTGAGTAGAGCTCTGGAGAAGAGGATTGACTAGGATGATGGCTCAATGTCGGTGAGTCAGGAAGACCAGAGCTGAGGGGGAGACAAAGGCTAAAATGAGAAGCAAGGAAGATACAGAATGGGGAATAGACAATAAAGGAGATAATGCTAAGCTTCTGGCACCAGGATAGCATACAATGATCACTAATAGAGCTTGGTCAGTCAATGGGCATTAACCAGGGTTCTGTGGAAGGAAGATGGACAATGAAATGCTAAAATATGTAGTTTGATTTGTGCCAGAAACCTATTTAAGTGGACTGAGGACTAAGTTGTAACCTTAGCTACAAATAGAATCCTAACCTTTGCCAGCATATCCTCTTACACCAATACTAGAAAAAAAAAAGGGAGAAGGATTTGAAATACACCTGGGTTTTCCTCTTCCTACCTCAGATAAAGACTGGAGAGGAAGCATCTTACCCTGGCTGAAGAAGGCTAGTGCAGAGAGATGGTTTGGGAAGCTCCGGGAGCTGCTGTAGGGTGGTCCTTGCTCCTGCTTCATAAACCTGGAGCTTTTCCCGAAGGGCAGCCACCTAGAATACAAGCACCTTATCCATCAAAGCTTTAGATCCAGCCAAAGTATAAGTTTAGTACAGAAAAAGGAAAGAGGGAGGGGCCAAAGAAAGTAGGTCTTCGGTTTTGTAAGGATTCCCTTTCCCTCCCACCCGATCCAGGAATCCTAAAGTCCCCAGATCTTTACCTCAGCCTGAAGTTGCTGGCAGATGGTGGCATACTGGCTGATGTGACAGTTCAAGCTGATCACATTGCTCTTGAGCTGAGAAGGAAGTTGCAGTTACACAGGAGAGAAGCTACCCCCTCTTGTCCCATCCGCCATTCCCAGTCACCTCACAGTTTGATTCTTTTGTCCTTGGTTTCTATCACCAAGTTTTGAGTACATACTTTCTCTTCTTTTTTTTTTTTTTGGTTTTAGCAAGGCAATGGGGTTAAGTGACTTGCCCAAGGTCACATAGCTAGGTAATTATTAAGTGTTTGAGGCCAGACTTGAACTCAGGTTCTCCTGACTCCAGGGCCAGTGCGCTATCCTCTCATACCACCTTATTGGCCCCGATACTTTCTCAACATCTCAATCCACTGGGGTCTCCATTTTGGAGGAAGACTGTTCTAAATGAGGGTTTAAACTTCCTTTGGTCACCTCTTTCTTTTTCCTCTGTCTCACATTAACACCTTTTCTTCTTTTTTTTTATTATATAAATATTTTATTTGTTTTCCAATTATATACAATAGTAGTTTCTACTCATCACCCTTTGGTAAGGTTTTCAATTTTACACATTTTCCTCCACCCTCCCTTCCCTCCCCCTTTCTCCCCACAGAAGGCAGTCTGATGATCCTTACATTGTTTTCCATACTATACATTGATCTAAATTGAATGTCATACTAATACTTTTAAGCTGGGGTCCTCACTCATTCTCTACACTGCTATCTACAAAGATCTCTGCCTGCCCTATCTTCTGGGCAGAGACTCACCGAAAGCTTGATCTCCTTTGCACGGTCAGCATACTTGAGAGTATTGTAGGTGTCCTCATAGGCCAGGGATGAGGGACTGACAGCAGCGATCATCACTGTCCGGCAGTTCCCTCCTATCGAGTCCTTTAGTAAACGAGTCAGCTTGCTGTCTCGGTATGGCACGTGAGACTTTCGGCCCTTTCAGGAAGGAGACATACATGTACAAGGTGGCTAAGTCAAACAAGCAAGCAAGGTAGCATTTGAGAAAGAGCAGTGTTCAGGTTTAGGCTACAAGGGACCTGAAGCTTCTCCCCTCACTCGTCTTAAAACCCAAACTCAGCAGGAAAGCAGTCAGAGAAGGTGAGTCTGCTTGTCAGGATCAGACACCAGCTCTCTGCCAACCTCCACCTGAACCTAGCCAACCCTCCCACATTCAGCTTGCACAACCATTCACCTCATGAGGCCATAGCACCAAAGGTTTACCTTTGCATCTGCCAAAGCATTGAGGACATTGATAAGTGCCAGCAATGAGCGGTTGATGTTGGCACCCTCCCGAAGCCGCTCCCCACTGGCATGAGTGTTTGATGCCCTCTCTGAGCCTGCCAGATCAATCAGGCTCATCTTGGCAACCTGCAGGGTCTGGGTCAATCCTGGCACACAGTCTTGTTGCTTTACATAGATCTACAGGAAGCAACAAAACAAGGGGTAGGTGGACCAACCAGTGAGATGGGGAAGCAAAGAAGGATGCCAGGATCACTGGTCCAGCTGCAAAACCCTCACCTGAAAGACTGCATGTGAGCGAGAGGATGTGGCATTGGCATCAGTGGGGTGTTGTGTACGATTCCGGTTCCCTCTGGTCAGCATTTCCAAAAGCTGTTCAGCTGAAGTTGGCTAAGGAAACAGTATTCAGAATGGGCTTGCAGTATTGACATAAACAAGTTCTTGGTCTCTGACTGAATCCTTGACTAGACCACTAGCCCCAGAATCCCTCCAATTCCAAAGGATGTTCCCTGGGTTCATTTCCCTTTGTGAAATATGTGGTAACCCCAGATAATCTTCTTCTTCTTTTTTTTATTAGGTTTCTTTTTTTGAAAGGCAAATGGGGTTAAGTGGCTTGCCTAAGGCCACAGCTAGGTAATTATTAAGTGTCTGAGACTGGATTTGAACCCAAGTACTCCTGACTCCAGGGCCGGTGCTTTATCCACTACACCACTTAGCCGCACCCCCCCCCCCCCCCCCCGATAATATTCTAACTAGTCTTTAGCAGAAAAGTGCTGAAAGGGGAAGGCAAGAATTAGGATTTCTCAAGAGAGATGAGACAGATGGAAAAATCAAAAAAATCTAACCTGATGGAAGGAAAGTCCCTGAACCACAACACCCTTGTCCCGGTCCTCTCGGATAGCTAGGGCACCCTTGGGATCTAGAAGATCATAGATTTGCTCATTATACACCTGAAAAACAAAGAAGACCAAGAGCTGTTGGTGAAAATAGGCAGGTAATCAGGGGTAGTAGGATATATATATATATATGAGTTCAACCAAGTAAGTAGGACGAGGCAGAGGCAGGTGATGAGGAAGAGAGGAGTTGTCTTTGTCTTAAGCTGTTAGAAAGGGTGAGGATTAAGAATGAGCTAAAAAAGATCATTTTAATCAGTTGTGGAAAGGTGGCTTACCATGTGGTTTTGTAGGATATGAGTTATGCAAGCCCATTCTGAATACTGTTTCTTTAACCAACTTATATGTAGGATAAGGGAAGATGGAGGGCAATAGATGAACAAATATTACCACTAGATGGGGAAAACTGAGGTTGAGGCTCCAAAGATGAATTTGGCTCAGTGACAGATAAGGAACCTGAATTCAAGTTTTCTGTCTCCTACACTTGGTCTCCTTGTGATTAGAGGAGAGGGGATATGTCTACTTCTTTGTTCAAAGGTACCAGCATTTATCTTGGTACCCAGACTACCTTCTTTCTCAAGAAAAAAGGGCAGTGGAGCAGCTTAGGAGAAGGATTAGATAAATGTCTAAAATGCTGGATTAGAAGGACAGAATTCAAGAGTGTTAAAGTATGACTTTATTTATTAGTCAGTCTTTTCCATGTCTGCCTCCATGTGCCTTTGAGCCCCTCAGCCCCCCACTATTGCCACCACTCTCACTTCCTAACCACTCAAGCACTGAGAGTCAGTTGCCAGATAAGGGTGGAGAAGGCCTGATTTAAGAAGGTTAGAAAGAGGTCTAGTCAGGATTCTAGTTTTCCTCTTAAGTTTAGGGATAAATAGGGTGGGGTTACAATACCTCCTGATAGCTGATGAGAACCTCATATTGTTTCTCCTGCCGGCGGGCTTCTAGACGCCGATAAAGCTCCATTGTGGTCAGGTACATGATGCCAGGGTCCCCCTCTCTTCCCAGCATGGTATGTGTCTTCCCTGCTCCTGTGGCCCCATAGGCAAACACTGCAGAAAATAAAGGGAGATGCCAGGTCAGTCCTCTTTCATCCTCTTCACAGGAAAGGGTACAATGTTATGAACCTTTCCATAAGCCAATCTACTTGTTCAGATCTCTTCTTCCCATTCCTCTCTGGTCTTTCCTTCCTTTTTAATTCTCACTCTCCTTCAGAAAAGTTTCTCTGACTACCATTTTCCTAGTTGCACTCTCTTTGGTCATTCCCTAACACTGATACTTATTACTATAATTACTACTACAAGGCTATAATTACTATTGAACTTGCCTATCCACTCCTTTCTCTTTCTTCCCCTAGATTACAAATTTCTCTCTCTCTCTCTCTCTCTCTCTCTCTCTCTCTTAAAGGTTTTTGCAAGGCAAATGGGGTTAAGTGGCTTGCCCAAGGCCACACAGCTAAGTAATTATTAAGTGTCTGAGACCAGATTTGAACCCAGGTACTCCTGACTCCAGGGCCGGTGCTTTATCCACTGAGCCACCTAGCCGCCCCAATTATAAGTTTCTCAAAGGTAATAATGGACAGAACCATAAACAAAATATGAAGACTTCTGCTTTCAAACTCTGTCAAACAATGATAGAGAAATGCAGAAGAGTAGATTTGAGAGAAATATAAGGTAATGACATCTATGAAACTTATTAATCAATAAACATTTATTGAGCACCAACTGTATATCAGGAACTCTGTTAAGTGCAGGACATCATATATCACAGCATATCCATGCCAGATCATCCTGTCTGACTCACTCTTTCCCACACAAAATGAAGATGGCTGGAGGTAGGAACCACTGCCTTGGCTTTCAAAGCCTCCTTCTCATTATAGATTACCTGGATCATCATGAGGTGATTTCAGGGAAGACTGTGGAAATATTAGCAGATGGAAAAGAGGGATACTCCTCAGAGATTTCTGCTTGTATAGCTGGTATAGGGTTGCAGTTCAGTTGGGACCTTGTATATCAATCACAGTCATCAGAGGTTGGCAGAAGGGATGGAGAGGGGAAATGTTCAATGATCAAAGGTGAGGAAAATGGCAGAGTGTTGGAGATAAGTCCAGTATTGGCTATCACAGGAGAGTGGGGGATGTGTTCCATTTTCTCTCTGATTGGTTAATCACATTACCTCCCCTTGAGGACATGCCATAATCCTCACTTTAAAGACTACCCCTAATGGACATAAACAATCCTTTTTTCTCAAAAAACTAGATAAACAAATATAATTATTATAGTAAAAATTGCATGCACTTTTATTGTATCTCTCATCAGGTACTACAATCAGGCTCTATACACAATAATGCCTGACTAGCTACTTACCTGAGCAGTTATACCCCTGAAGAACCCCATCCAGGATGCTGTGGGTGGTGTGCTGGAACACCTCCTGTTGGGTAGCTGTCTCAGCAAAAACGCGATCAAAGACAAACTTCAAATCTTTGCCCTTTTTCTTGGGTCCATCATGAGCATTGCCTCCCCACTTCAGTCCAGGGAAACTTTCATCTGGCTCCTCAGGGTCAAACACCAGCACTTTCCCATCTACCACCTGAACCACAGGCTTTCGATGGCTTTCCAGTTCTTTTGGGGTAGGGGGCCTTACTCTAACCACTACCCTCACGGTGCTATCTTCCTCTGTCATCACTATGGCAGTACCTAGAAAGAAATAGAATAAAGATAAACATTAGATCCCTTTCATCTCCAAATCTAAAAGCCTGTGATCAAATTAGACTGATAGGTAGAAATCAGGGAAAATGTTCTATTCCCTCTCACCCTTCCAAATAGCTTACCATTCAGAGATCCTGAACATTTTTCCAATTGTTGATGTTTTCAGTTTTGGCTCTGTGATACCTTAATCTGCCCCTTTGACCCTGGCTTAGTCAATGTGCTTGCAATTCCCTACACACAGATTGTTTATTCTTCTACCTCCACCCTCCATGCCTCTAGACACCATTCCTCTAGTTGGATTGCCCTTTCCTCCTTGTGACGAACCTTTCTCTCTTCAGAATCTAGCTTCAAACTCGCCTCCTCAAGGAAAAATTCTTTGACTAATTCAACCCTACTTGGATCAATCATTTACCCTGTGGCTGTTTAGCATTCAATACTCACTTTGTACTATATGATTTTAAACTTGTTGGTATGTTGGTTTGTGCTATTCTTAAATTATTTTGTGCATGTGCTGTCTGGGTCATATAGTCAGTGGCTAATGAACTGAGGCTACAAGTCTGATTCTTTGCACTCTATCTAGCTCTTGTATCTTCTTGTATTGATGCCCTCCAACAACACCTGGTAAACATCTCTACAGAAAGCACTAAAGAAAACACCATTTCAAATATTTCATTTACTTCCAAAATGCATTTAAATGCCTGCTACAAGCACCATGCTAGATTTAGAGATACAACTGAGTAACTAGAAGTTCCTCAAGAATTAATCCAGTTCTAGGGGCGGCTAGGTGGCGTAGTGGATAAAGCACCAGCCTTGGAGTCAGGAGTACCTAGGTTCAAATCTGGTCTCAAACACTTAATAATTACCTAGCTGTGTGGCCTTGGGCAAGCCACTTAACCCCATTGCCTTGCAAATACTTAAAAAAAAAAAAAAGAATTAATCCAGTTCCCAAATTCTCTCCTCTGACCTTTCTCTCTTGCTTAAAGAACATGGATGACAACCCAAAAGCTTCAAGAAGATTCTGGAGCTTAACTCAAAAAATATAGCCCAGGGCCAGCTAGGTGGTGTAGTGGATAGAGCACAGGCCTTGGAGTCAGGAGGACCTGAGTTCAAATTTGACCTTAGACACATAATTGCCTAGCTGTCACCTTGGGCAAGTCACTTAACCCTATTGCCTTAAATAAATAAACAAAATTTAAAAAGTAAAATTTTTAAAAATATAGCATTGTGTTATTTTATTATGTAATTTTACTGTATCATACTTTATTTTTCTTCCTTAAGGATATGATTTCTGTCATCGCATTCAATGGAGATCAATGTATAACAAACAACCAATGTGAACACTAACATAATGCCTTCTGTTGGGGGTGGGGGGAGGGAAGTAAGAATCGGGGGGGGGGGAATTGTAAAATTAAAAATAAATAAAATCTTTCTTTGGGGTCTAAGCTTGAGTGAAATTGTCAGGCAATAAAACAGTATTGTATAGTGGAAATTATATGGGACTTGGGGCAGGGGAGTGGTGTTCTAGTCTCAGCTCTACTGCTAAAAGCTGTGTGACTTTGAGCAAGTCAATTTTCTCATCTTTAAAATGAGGCCATATTTTTAAAAAGTGTCATAATGCTTTTTTTTATTATTATTATGCAGACAGACTGGAGGGGCAAATAGATGGCACAGTGGATAGAGAACAAGGCTTAGAATCAGGAAGACTCATCATCCCGAGTTCAAATTTGGCTTTAGACTTCTTAGCTATGTAACTCTGGGCAACGCACTTAAACCTATTTGCCTCAATTTCCAATGAGCTGGAAAAAGATATGGCAAAACGCTTCAGTATATTTGCTGAAAACCGCAAACAGAATCAATCAATAAGAGTTGGACACAACTGAAAAATGACTAAACAGCAGAGAGATAGGAAGACTGGGTTACAGAGAAAATAGGATCATCCAAGACTGCTCAGGTCAAAAAGTGAGATTTGGACTGAGGATTCTCCCTAAACTGGCATTCTAAACCCTATAGCTCACTTGTTATAGTCTAGAAACCATAAGATCATAAAAGTTGGAAAGACTTCTGAGGCTACCAAGAATCCCTTCTTCAACAGTTCTTGCAAAAGTGGGCCAGTATCTGCTTTTTTACTTTCAATTAGCAGGACCTTACTATCTAATGAGAATGTGAATGCTTAGCATTCAATATGAACTCAAAGTTCAAAAGATGGGGCAATTGTTTCTTCCTTGGCATCTCTTGGAGCTCCCATCCATTGTTCCTGGTTTATTTGAACACAAGCCTCCTTCTAAGTCTTCCCTTTTCCAAGCTAAATGTGCTTAGTTCCCTCAACCAATTTTCATGTTTTCCAGTCTTCATATCATCTGATTGCCCTCTTCTGGACATGCTCCAGCCTATATGCTTCCTAAAATTCATTGCCCAGAATTAAACACAGCATTCCAGATTCATCTTGACAAAATCCATGTTTTTCTTCATTATTTATTTGTGAACCCAGCTAAGTCCTAATTTTAAATATCTCCTCCCCCAATTGAAGGTGGCAACACTAGCAACAGCCACCCTTTTATAGAGTTCAATGTTCTCCCAAGGAGAGAGGATGTAATATCCTAAACCTTACACCCATTAAATATCACATTCCCTCTACATCCTAATTAACAATGTTCTTTCACAACATGATATATTGGAAAAGATGTGTCTGGTTTGTGGTTTGCCTATCTCAGCTACCTACAATGTTATATCACAGCTAAAAAGATACTACACTGCTACTGAATTGCATACTAAAGAAATTAAAATGGACATAGTAACTGAGTGTTGGTAACCTTTATAAGTCTTTCTTTTACTGCCTCCTAAGGGGATAGGAAAAAGTCAGCTAGCCTAATGAAATATTTTTCCTCAACCCCGGACAAAGCTGTGGATATGACAATGTGCAATGCTGTAGCCAAAGAAGCCTAGGTCTTCATCCTTAATCTATATCTAACCAGAGAGTGAGGGTGTCCTGACACATCACCTCACTCGGGTACATCAGTTTTACTCTTCCCAGTCAGGAAGAACAGCTGCTTGCACCCTTCTTCCCCCAGGGAACTGTGAAGATTAATGAGAGCCTGTTTGCCATGACTGCTTTCATCTGAAGCTAGAAAGAATATCTGAGCCCAGAGCACTAGAAAGATACTACAGTGATGTCTCATTTCTTGTTTGTTTTTTTGAATGTTATTTTATTTTCTTTTTTAGGCAAAGATAGTTTTCAATACTAATCTTTTTTTAAGCTTATATTCCACATTTTTCATACTTCTCTCCCTTCCTTCCTTCCTCCCTCCCCATGACAATGAGTAATCTGATATAGGTTATATATGTATAATCATGTTTAACATATTTCCATATTTATCATGTTGTGAAAGAATCAGAACCAAAGAGGGGGAAAAATGAGAAAAAGAAAAAAAACATAAAACAAGTTTTAAAAAGTGAAAAATAGTATGCTTTGGTCTACATTCAGATTCCATAGTTTTTTAATCTAGATGTGGATGGTATTTTCCATCACAAGTCTTCCTTGATCACAGAACAGAGAAATTAAGTCCATCATTGTTGATCATCATACAATGTTGCTGTCAATTAATCTGTACAATATTCTCCTGATTCTACTCAACTTCACTCAGTATCAGTTCATGCAAGTCTTTCCAGCTTTTCAGAAGTCTATCTAGTCATGATTTCTTTTAGAACAATAGTACTCCATCATATTCATATGCCATAATTTGTTCAGCCATTCCCCAATTGATGACCATTCCTTTACTTTTCAATTCTTTGCCATTATAAAAAGAGCTGCTATAAATATTTTTGTACATGTTGGTCTTTCCCCTCTTTTTTATGATATCTTTGGGATTCAAACTCAGTATTGCTGAATCAAAGGGTATGCATAGTTTTATTGCCCTTTGGGTACAGTTGGGTACACCAGAATGGTTGGATCAGTTTACAACTCCACCAATATTGCATTAATGTCCCAGTTTTTCAACATTCCCTCCAACATTGATCCTTTTTAGTCATATTGATCAATATACCTCAGAGATGTTTTAATTTGCATTTCTTTAGTCAATAAGAATTTGGAGTATTTTATGAAAAAATCTATATGACTATAGATAGCTTTAATTTCTTAATCTGAAAATGGTTTGCTCATACCCTTTGAACATTTGTTAATTGGGGAATGGACTTGTATTCTTATAAATTTGGCTCAGTTCTCTATATATTCTAGACACGAGTCCTTTATTAGAAACATTGCCTGTGAAAATTGTTTCCCAGCTTTATGTATACCTTCTAATCTTGGTTGCATTGGTTTTATTTGTGCAAACCCTTTTTAATGTAATCAAAATTATCCATTTGGCATTTTATAGTGTTTTTCTATCTCTTCTTTGATCCTAAATTCTTCCCTTCTCCATAGATCTGACAGATAAACTATTCTTTGCTTCCCTAATGGCCTATATTATCACCTTTTACATCTAAATCCTTGATATAGGGTTGAGATGTGGGTCTATAGCTAGTTTCTGCCATACTATTTTCCATTTTTCCCATCAGTTTTTGTCAAATAATGAGTTCTTATTCCAGAAGCTGGAATCTTTGAGTTTATCAAACAGTAGATTGCTATAGAATTTACTACTGTTTCTTTTGTACCTTATCTATTCCACTGATCCATCACTCTATTTCTTAGTACCAGACAGTTTTGATGATTGCTGCTTTATATAATATAGTTTTAAATCTGATATGGGTAGGTCACCTTTCTTTGCATTTTTTTCATGAATTCTCTTGATATTCTAGACCTTTTGCTTCTCCAGATGAATTTTGGTACTATTTTTTCTTGCTCTATAAAATAATTTTTGGCAGTCTGACTGGTATGGCACTGAATAAGTAGTTTCATTTCGGGAGAAGTGTCATTTTTGTTATAGTTGTTCATCCAGTCATATCTTATTTCTAGCCTGGAAGAGCTCACCAAAATATGCAGGCCAGTGCAGAAACAGGGAAAGAAAATCAGCAATACAGGTCATTTTCAGGATCATGATCTCTGTCAACTCCCCAACTGGTACAAAAGTTTATTTCTTTTCTTGACAGACTTGACAGTGGGATTTGGAGTCAGACAACAGATTAAAATCCTGGCTCTGACACTTATGTAGTTGTATGACCTTGAGCAAAACACTTCTCTTTGGGAAAATGAGGGATTTTGGTTAGATGGTTTCTGAGGTATCATCCACTCACAAATCCTATATTCTATGAACCTTGTGCTCTAAATGCTCTAAGGGAGGATGATAACCATTCCTGCTTGATTTGGGGTCATGAAAGCACATTTTTCCTGAGATACTATGACAGAGAAGGGAAAACAAGGGGGGGGGGGTCAAAGGAAAGGAACTCACTCACAAAGAAGGATCAAATACTTTGCCTCCAGCACCTTTAATATTAGGAAGAAAAAAGTGTTCAGACTGTTACCAGAATCTACTTTATAGGAGTTCTTTAAGACTTTGCTTTATAGGGGTAGCTAGGTGGCACAGTGGTTATGGACCAGCCCTGGAGTCAGGAGGACCTGAGTTCAAATGTGATCTCAGACACTAGGCTGTGTGACCTTGGGCAAATCACTTAAACCCATTGCCTTACAAAAAAGTTTGCTTTATAAACATGTCTCACTGATCTCTTTCTTAATCTAGTCAGGAAACCTCAAAGTTATCCTCAAACTCCTCACTATAAATAACTGGTCAAGTGCCAAAGTCCAATCCAATCAACATCTCTTGGAACCATCCCCAGCTGCCCTCATTGCCTTTTACCTGAATTATGCCATAACCTCCAAATTATTGCCTTTCTGTCCTACTCCTCCCATTTTTAAATCCCTCTCCTTCCTATTTCCATCCTCTAGAAAGTGGCCAAATTAATATTCCTAAATGAGCAAAAGTTGGTGTTACTGTCCTACTCAGTAATTCCAGAGGCTCCCAATTGTTTGTAGGAACAAGTACAAACTCCTTTGCTTGGCATGTAAAGTCCTTTGCAACCCGGCTCCAACCAACCCTCAAAGCTTCATTAAATTCTACTCCACTTCATGCATCTCACAAGACCAGTCAAGGGCACTTGTCACTGTCCTTTATGTATTGCATTATATCCTTTCTTTGTGTCTTTATACTGGCTGTCCCCCAGGGTTGGGGAGTATTCCTTCTTCAACTCCTCTTAGAACTCCTTCAAAGTTCAGCTCAAGCCTCACATTTTACATGAAGGCTTTCCTGATTTCCCCAACTGATAATGCCCTTCCTCCTACTTTTTCTTTAATTACTTCACATGTATATTTATCCTGTATATATTTACAGCCATACTTAGTGTCTCTTCCATTAGGATGTAAATTCCTTAAGAGTAATTTTATTTTTTTGTATTTGTATCCCCAGCATCTATGTGCCTGGCAAATGTATATGCTAGTTGATTGATTCCCTCTCCCTCCAGTTTAGGGCTCTTTCCTATTAATCAATCAATAAAAGTTTACTGTATTAAGAACCGGGGTTGCAAAAGATAGTCCCAGGCCCTGAAGGAGACAATTAGCAATCAACTATCTAGAAACATATTTATAAAAAAGATAAATCAGAAATAATCAACATCCTCCTTAAGGAGGATCGGAGAAAGCTTCCAGTATTGGATGAGACTTTATTTTGTATATAGGTTTGAGGGATTGCTTCATTTTTTTTTGTCTTTGTACCTCAAAGCCTGGCATATATTAGGTGCTTAAGAGATGCTAGATTTTGGGGATCACATCCCTCCCTGTCCAGAAGTGACCTTACACAAATGCTTCCTCTCGGCAGTATCGGTTTCACTTCTCCCTTGGGGATTCCGGGTGAAAGATGCGGTTTCGACCACCCGCACCCAAAGCATGGTCGGTCAAAGACTAATAAGGCTTGGGGTGGCTAGGTGGCGCAGTGGATAGAGCACCTGCCCTGGAGTCAGGAGGACCTGGGTTCAAATCCGGTCTCAAACACTTAATAATTATCTAGCCATGTGGCCTTGGGCAAGCTACTTAACCCCATTGCCTTGCAAAAATAAAAAAAAAAAAGACTAATAAGGCTGGGAGGGTCCTCGGGGGCCGACTGGTCTTCATTTTACAGATGAAGAAACTGAGTTCCAGGCAGGTTACAAGGGGCTCCCCAAGGCTACAAAGCGAGACTGGGATCCAGAAGCCCCGACTCCAGAACCACGGAGGCGGGGATGCTCGGGGGGATGCTGGGGGGGGGGTGCTCCGGGGGGATGCTGGGGGGGTGCTCCGGGGGGGATGCTGGGGGGTGCTCCGGGGGGATGCTGGGGGGGTGCTCCGGGGGGATGCTGGGGGGGATGCTCCGGGGGGGGGGGTGCTCCTTCCTCCGGCGGTGCCCGGGCCCTGCCCCTCTTTCGCCTCTCCTCCCCCCGGGATGGGTGGGGGAGGGGAGCGGCCGGGTCCCCCGCGGCCGCCCGGCCCGCCGGGCAGGTCAGCCTGTCCTTACCCTGGCTCCGGCCCGCGCCGCGGTCGCCTCCGCCGCCTCAGCTCCTCTCGGTGTCAGACGCGGGGCGCCCCTCCGTTACCCTCCCCGCCCCCCGCCCCGCCACCAGTCCAACTTCTCCCTCCCCCACCCCCACCCTCTTCTCCTCGCGCCAACCGCCACTTCCGCTCTCCGACAGCCTTTCAAACCAGCCCGGCTCGGGGCTTCGGTTCTTCTCATTGGTTACATCTCAGCACTCTGATTGGGTCATTTCGGACCAATGGGAGAAGAGTCTTTAAAGTCACAGCCACTTCATTGTCCCCTTTCCCCTTACAGCTCGCTCTTCCTGTACGCATGCGCAATTTTTTTTCTTTTTAGGCTTTCTGGCAGTTGTAGTCTCTGAAAGATGACCCAAAGAGCACATGGGGCGAAGGGAGAAGGAGGCAAAATTTTTCCAAACTGCGAGGGAAGTTTCTTGGGGGGCGCAAAGCAATGGCCAAAAATATCGGACATTCTCCAAGCAGCTCCTGCACAAATATAAGTCGTTTAATAAATAGAACAAAGTTCGAATCAAAGTCCACACAAACCAGACTGACAGGGTCAGTTGGCCTCAAGGGCAGGGAATGCCTAGAGGAGGTCAGCCGGCCGGAGTCTGGGGAGAGGCAGAGAGGACGGACCACGGTCCAGGCACCTCAGCGGGGCTCAGCACACTGCAGTGATGGGCGGAGAGTGTAAACCTGAAGTTAGATCTCTGTGAGGAAGAAAGAATTTCTCCGTTAGTTTTGAAAGTCTTGAGGTTTTTTGTTTGTCTGTCTTTAAGACCACGGACAGCCTCAGGCACTTGACACTTATGAGCTGTGTGACCTTGGGCGAGTCACTTAAGCCTTGTAGTATTTTAGGGACCCGTAGACCATATAGCACACCAGATCTTTCTATCTACCGTCTTTTTTTTGTTTGTTTGTTTTTAGGTTTTTACGAGGCAGAGGGGGCTATGTGGCTTGCCCAAGGCCACACAGCTAGGTAATCATTAAGTGTCTGAGGTCTGATCTGAACTCAGGTAGACTCCAGAGCCGGTGCTCTAGCCACTGCGCCCCCTAGCCACCGTCTTTCAAAGACGGCCCAAGTTCATGTTTCTTATTATCTGTACATCTCATCTTCTATCATCCTCTTTTCTTTTGCCTTCAGTCTTTACCAACGTTCCCAGTGAATCCTGTCTTCTCATTATGTAGCCAAAGTGTTTAAGCTTGAGTTTCAGAATTTGACCTTCCAGGGGCAGCTAGGTGAGGCAGTAAATAGAGTACCCGCCCTGGAGTCAGGAGGACCTGAGTTCAAATTCCCACCTCAGACACTTAATAATTGCCTAGCTGTGTGACCTTGGGCAAGTCACTTAACCTAAACAAAACAGAATTTGTTTCCAGTGAATACTCTGAATTGATTTCTTTAATTATTAGCTGCTTTAATTTCCTTGCTATCCAAAGATTGCTCCAGAATCACAATTTAAAATCACAATTTGATTCTATACAGTGCAGTTTTCCTTTTAGTCCTAACTATAAGTCAGGTTCCTATTGGGAAAAAAAATCATCACTCTGATTCTACAAATGTTTGTCCCAAAGGTGATGTCTTTGATCTTTAGCTTTCCTTCCAAGGAAAAAGTATCTTTTAATACTACAGCTACAATAACTATCAACAGTGATTATAAAATCTTCCATTGCTTCTGTTTCCTCTCCCTCTATTGACCTTAAAATTCAGTTGCCAAGATTTTAGTTTTTTGTTTTGTTTTGTTTTTTTACATTAAATTTCAAACAAGATTTTATACTCTTCTCTTTCACCTTTATCAAGAGGCTTCTTAATTCTTCTGCCCTTTCTGCCTCAGAGTTGGTATCATCTGTCTGTTAATATTGGTTTTTTTAGTTTTTTTTTACAAGGCAATGGGATTAAGTGGCTTGCCCAAGGCTACACAGCTAGGTAATTTTTAAGTGTCTGAGGCTGGATTTGAACTCAGGTACTCCTGACTCCAGGGCGCATGCTCTATCCACTGTGCCACCTAGCTGCCCCTTGTCTGTTAAAATATTGTTAATATTTCTTCTGGCAACCTTAATCCTGCCTTTTGATTTGCCTGGAATTTCACATGATGCATATAAGTTAAATAAATAAGGTGACAAATTACAGTTTTTCCAATCAAACCAATCAGTGTTCCATGTTCATTCTAACTGTTGCTTCTTGACCCAAATACAGCTTTGTAAGGAGACAAGAAAGATGATCTAGTCAAATCACTTTAAGGTCTTGTCACATTTTGTTGTGATCAAAGGCTTTAGTGTAGTCAGTGAAAGAGAAGTAGGTGTTTTTCTGGAGCTCCCTTGCTTTTGCCATGATCCATTAAATATTACTAGTCTGAACTTTACTTCCTCTGCTTCTCCAAAAACCAGCCTGCTCTTCTGTTCATTTCAGTTCACATATTGCTGAAGTCTAGCTTGCAGAATCTTTTTATTATTATTCATTTTGAATTTAAATATTTAATGCAAAAATATTTTTGTGTTTTTAGCACTACATAAAAAGAGAACTCAATTAAAAAATATGAATTTCTATTTTATGCTATATACTTTTTGTTGTTGTTGACTTGTGGAGCAATGAGATTAAGTGACTTGTCCAAGTGACTTTATACAATGAACTATCAGGTGTCTGAGACTGTATTTGAACTCAGATTCTCCTGACTCCAGAGCAGATGTTCCATCCACTACACCATCTAGCTGACCCAGTGGTATAGTGGAGAGAGCACCAACCCTGAAATCAGGAGGACCTGAGTTCATATCCAGCCTCAGACATTTGACACTTACTAGCACTGTGACCTTAGGCAAGTCACTTAAACTTGATTGCCTCACATCTAGGGCCATCTCCAAACATCCAATTCATATCAGGGCACTGGACCCAGATAGCTCCAGAGGAGAAAGTGAGGCTAGTGAGTTTGCACAACACCCCCTCACTCAAATCCAATTCACTTACATACCATGGCATCACTTCCCTGATGTCCTGGTCTTCTTCCAGAATGAAGGACAACAACATATGCTTTAAAAAACTATTGAATGATTAACATGGATCCATGTTTTAGTATAGTTATACATATTTGACCTATTTTATTAGATTGCTTTATGTCAGGGGATGAGGGAGGGAACAAAGGAGGGAGAAAAATGTAAAACTCAAAACCTAGCATAAAAAAAAGATTGTTGAAAACTACCGTTGCATGTAGTTGGAAAAATGAATAAAAAACAAACTATGTAATAAGTATTGCATATCATTTTCAAAATTACCCTGCCTTTCTTTTCTTTCTTCTAAGTTTTTTGTTCTTTACTGTGCATTTCAAAAAAATTTCCCCCTCCCTCTTTCCCCACCCTACTCTAGAGAAAGCTACCATTAGACATATATATATGTATACATATATATATATATATATATGTATACATATTGCAGAATCTTAAGCATAATCTTGCTGACATGTGAAATGAGTGCAATTATTTGGTAATTTGATATTCCTTGCCATTGCCCTACATTAGAATTGGTATATAAACTGATCTTTTCCAATCCAATGGCCACTCTTGAGTTTTCCAAATTTGCTGGCATATTGAGTGCAACACTTTAACAGCATCATCATCTTTAGGATTTTAAATAGCTCAGTTCAAATTTCACCACTTCCACTACTCTTATTGCTTCCTATAGCAATGCTTTCTAAGATCTATTTGACTTCATTCTCCAGTAAATCTGGTTGTAGATGAGTAAACACACCATTGTGATTATTGGTGAAGTTACGATCTTTCTTATATAGTTCTTTTGTGTATTCTTGCCACCTCTTTTTAATCTTTTCAGTTATTGGTAAGTTTCTGCCATTTCTGAATTTTATCATGCCTACTTTTTGTATGATCTCTTGATATCTCTAATTTTCTACAAGAGATTTCTTGTCTTTTCCATTTTATTATTTTCTCCTATTTCTTTGCATTGTTCATTTAAGAAAACCTTTCCTTGCTATTTATTCTCTGGAATTCTGCATTCCTTTAGGCATAGCTTTCACTTTCTCCTTTCCTTTTTGCTTTCCTTCTTTCCTCAGTTATTTGTAGAGCCTTAACAAGCAACCATTTTGTTTCTTGCTCTTCTTTTTTCTTTGGGCCTCCTGCACAACATTACTAACCTCTGTCCATGGTTCTTCAGATACTTTTATCTACCAGATCTAATTCCTTAAATCTAGTCTTAACTTTCATTTCATATTCATAAAGCATGTTTTTTTTAGCACATACATATGTAGTCTGATGGTTTTCTCTACTTTCTTCAATTTATAACTGAATTATGCAAGAAGCTTATGATCTGAGTAACAGCCACTAAAATATGTTTTAACTGACTTCTAAACTTCTCCACCTTTGACTGCAAAGCATAAAATCAATCAGATTTCTATACTGACCATCTTGTGATAACGAATTGCTTTTGAAACCTAAATATTGTGCCCCAGGACCAATAATATTAAGAGGGGTAAAAAGATATCATTCTAGTTTGGTACCTCTCTCTCAGAGAATTGAGAGTCTAACCAGCCTCATAGCTTCTCTTTTGCCCCCTTCATGGCAAGAATCACAGCCTTCCTTGGAAAGAGAGGAACAAGATGCCAGAGATAACTATCCCCTCAAGGCACCTGTCTATACAATTAGATACACCCCAAAATAGAATTTTTTGTGGTCTCTAATTTTAGAAAATGAAATATTGTCCCTTCATAATAATAAATATATAACCTGTTTAAAGAGAAAAATCTCCTTTAGATTTTTTTAAACTAATATACACAAGGATATTAGAAATATTTATCTAAGCAAAATGAAGTGTGCATATAGAATACATTGATTGCCCAAGAGCCTTTATAGAAGGAATTAGCTACTAAGAAAACCAATTTTTTTCAAAACCATATCTATGACATTAAAATTCCTAATTGAAGATCCCATCAAAATTCCTTATGCATGGCATAAGGTTATTTACAGAATTTTTAAATGTAAAAATCTTGTTTGATAAAAGAAATATCAGTGTGATCTATAGCTTTCAATATGGTCTAAATCAATGCTTGATATATCATATGAAAAGAAAATTGATGGTTCCATGTTCAGATAATATGATGTGAAGCAGAATTGGCCATTTATCTGAAGATCTTTACCACTGATTATATGAGAAGCTAAAATCTTCCTATTTTGTGTTGAAATAGATGAAACAATGATTCCGGTTAATAAAGGTGCTCAAATAATTACATATAGGATCTATTGCGGAAACTAATGCAAGCAAGATTGATTACTCTGCAAAACTATTGATGGTACATTCACATAAATATAAATTTTCGACTGAATTGAATTTTTATGAAAATTTTATAATATAGGAGAATTATATTGAACAATGACAAGACAAAACAGGTCTACAGGGGCAGCTAGGTGGTTGCAGTGGATAGAGCACTGGCCCTGGAGTCAGGAGTACCTGAGTTCAAATGCGGCCTCAGACACTTAATAATTACCTAGCTATGTGGCCTTGGGCAAGCCACTTAACTTCATTTGCCTTACAAAAACAAAACAAAACAAAACAAAAAAACAGGTCTACAAACAGAACTTAACCCCACTTGCCTTGCAAAAACCTAAAGAAAAAAATAAAAAATAAAAAAATAAAATGCATTCTTTATGCAATTTGGACATATGTGCTTCAAAGGCAATCACTTATACTGAGAAATATGAGAGAAGAGGTGCATACAGTTTTTCAAGTTGTCACAAAGGAAATCAATTTTATAAAAACAATTAAAGGGAAGACTCTGTGAACGACTGTGTGATGATACAGGAACAAAGTACAGAAAACTTCTAGATGATTGAGAATTCAATCATGAGACTTTTCATGTTATATACCTCAAAGGGTTTAAAGCTAAAAGAAGAAAGTACAGTCTTTATTATTTGTGACAATAATAAAGAGGAAGCAAATCAATTTTATAATAAATATTTCCTTCTGGAACTTCTATCTTTGCTGTATTTTTGGAAAAAACAGATATTCTAAATAAAAAAGTGCAAGATTCCCAAATTTATACTCTATGCAGAAAGATAAAATGATTGAATTTGTGGGGAAAAGGTAGAACCATGGATAGTAACTATATAAAATATTTTTTAAATGTTTCTCAGTTTTAAAAAATGTCCTTTAAATGAAATAAAACAAAGAGCTCAGTATTAATCATTTGAATGGCACCAAAAAACAATTCTCATTTTATTTAAAAAGATAACATATTTCTAAATATAAGTGATTCATTTGACAAATAAAATGCATTTTCCCCTACTCCAGCTGAAGAATGGTTAATATACTCATATTGTGACAGTGCATTGAAACAAGTTTCTGAACCTGAAAATCTTACTGAGAACATCCATGGAGCATGTATGCACTGGGGCCCTAGTTCCCCTGATCAGGTGGGCTCCCCTGATTATCCTCATTTCAGGTAAATGAATAAATTTCCAATTTATCAAACAAAGCAATGTTTTTTTAATTCATAAGACCTTGTTTGAATGAAATGAGTTTTTTCCTGTTATTGAAACCAAACCATCAGTCTTAATTAGTGACTGAAAAAGGATTATAAGTGGAAATATCATCAGTGATCAGACATTTTGAATAATTCACCATCATATTACCAGTATGATTGTTATGGTTATTATCTGTATGAGTTATAAATGTGAAAATTGTAAAGGATCTTATTGATACATATTATATAACTTTGCAGCACATTTAAGATTTATGGATTATTATAGAAATTATAATAAATTCTTAATTTTATTGGGATAAACTAAGAAATTTGCACAACCTGGTTTATGAAAAAAGGGAGGGGAAGCAAATTTTTTAATAAGAGGATTGTTATATAATTTATAAATCGTTGGGAGAACAGGGACCACAGGAAGGAAACTGCTCGTTGACTATTAATTTATGGTTTCAACTCTTTATTAGAAACAATTAGGACCTGGCAATTGATTTACTGAAGTGATTCATAGAGGCCAAGACTCTTCTGGATTATCTGTGAATGGATTTTCCTAAAGATATAAAATTCAGATTTTAGGCCCCACATTCTCAATCCCACTATCTGATTTTAGTCTCCCACCAAGCAAGAGGTTCATCAGAAGAGAAAGGAAGCAAGGTATAAGCAAAGAGATAAATAGCTGATAATGTCAGTATGTCTCTTATTGCAGTCTTCAAATTTCCTGCCCACAAATATCTTATCCACTGACTTGTCATGCTGCTGTATTCCCAGTCTTACGCTTGACCTACAATTGTCATCATTAGAGACAACCAAGATAGGAAAGATTATCTCTAAAAGTCTGCTAAAATCATTGGCTTGGTATGGTGCTGTTGGGATGGAGGAAACAGTGCTATTGAGTCTTTCCTATAAGCCCCTCTGTCTCATCTTACTTCTGACTCATTTCCCAGTATAATACTCCTTCCCTGCTCTGGAAATTTTTATCAAAGCTTCTGTAATGTTTAAAATCTTTTTTAGCTCTAAGTTATCACATAGATACAATGCCTCTGGCAAAATGCTGTGTTAGAGCTCTTTCTCTATTTTGTGGAGATAGTTTCCTTACAATTGTTCAATAACACGGCATTTATTTGGGCATTCCTTCCACCTGATTGGACCAGTCTTGCTCCCAAAGTCTTTGTTCACTATGGTGACCACTTCTCCCTGAATTTCTAGTCTCCCAACTCTACTATGTCTCATCAGAGGCCAGGTTCCCCTGGCAAACTTATCTCTACCTGGACTGAATTTTAAATGTTGACTGGTGATGATTGGTTTATCATCATTCACCTCATTAGTTATTCCCTTTCCAGGTCACTCAAGGAACCTGTTGGAATTTCATAAAAGGATCATCTTTATAGTTAATTTAGTACCTCACTATTGTCTCTTTTTCTGTAATTGGATCCTTGATTTTCAAGGATCACTATTTTGTTGTTGTTTGTCCTTTGTTTTTAAAGAGGACCAATAACATCATGTGATGTTTTGACTGATTGTATGGGGATTTTAGTGAGACTGAGGTACACCAAGTCATCAACTTCACTCTCACTCTCTCTTCCAGAGTCATCTGAAAGAAGTCCAGTAGCAAGATAAAAGTCAGGAAGAGTGGTGATGGCCCTAGATGCAGTGGATAACCTTGGTGTCTTCAATGTCTTGTCAAACTCTAAGCCCTTCACAATACCTGTTTTAGCCATCTTCATGGCTGTTGGTACAGTTGTTCTCATCCCCACATTTCACCAGGGGAAGTCTTCACATACTTCAGTTAGACATCCTTCCAACTCATCAAGGGGTTTAAGGACTGTCTTGGTCTGATTGCTGTGATATTTTTACTAGAGTGTGGTCACTTCTTGTGCTATAGCTTCTTGGAGTCACAGGTGAGACTTGGGCAACAAGTGAACACCAAAGGTGGTTAAGCAGCCCTGAAAAGGGCTTGACAAGCCCTCACAACAGACGTGCTAATCTCCTCGAATACCCCATGTACCCCCCCAAGGACGACTTTATTACAAAAAACTATAGAGCAAAAAGGAACCTTAGACAAGAAGCCTGACCACTTTATAGAAGAGGAAACTGAAGCCAGAGAGAAGTGACTTATCACATAGGAAGGAAAGAAACAAACTTTTATTAAGCACCTACTCCATACCAGGTCAGCTAGGTGGAACAGTAAGCACAGCACCTAGAGGGCCTAGAGTCAAGGAGATTCATTTCATAAATTCAAATCCAACCTTTGCTACTTACTAGTTTTATTATCCTGGATAAATCACTTAACTTTATTTTCCTTATTTCCTCATATGTAAAATGAGAGACAAAGAAAACCACAAAGAGGCTTTAATAGCCAACACTTCCATAGGCAAAATGGGGAATATTTTTTGATAGTCGTAGGGCAAAGGTTTTCTGCCTTTTCTAAAAGCAGAGGGTTGTGGGAAGCCTTTGGCTTTAAGCTGACAGATTCTGGCACAGATATGCTTTCCTTGAGGAAGAGCTAGCCAAGAATTTCAGCTGAGGCAGAAACTAGAGGCATTGTAGCAACCAGCAGAGCAGAGCATTGTCTGATAGAAACTCCATGTTCAGTAGAGCAGCAGAAACTCCATGTCCATGCTACAGCATATATTTGTTTTGCTTGACTATGTTTATTGGTTAAAGAGGGTTTCCCCCCCTCCTTCTTTCTCTTGTTTTTTAATTAGGGCTGGGGTATGTGGAGTGTTCAAGGAGGAGTAACATCTCTGATGTGAGGGTTTGATGATCCCTTTCCAGGACTGTTCATCCACCTTTGGTGTTCAACTTCACCCCACTGTCACCTGTGGCTCCAAGAGGCTGTAACATAAGAAACAGCCACATCCCAGTAAAACCACCTTGGCAGACCAGGTGAAGGGAAACTGACAGATCTCAGACCCACTGAAGAGTTAAGGGGGTATCTACCCCTAGCATATGAAGACTTCCTCTGATGGAACAATCTGATTCAACAACTATTAAGGTGGCTGAAGCAGACATTGTGAAACATTTTAGGGTTTGACAAGACATTGAAGACACCAAGATTATCCACTGCATCCTGGGTCATCACCAATCATCTTGATTTTTATTTTGCCACTGGTCTTTGATAACTCCGGAAGAAGAGTGAGACCGACAATTTTTTGCAATTCTGCCTCACTTAAATCCAATTCACGTACAAATCATCACCCCATAATGTATTGATCCTCTTCAAAAACAAAGGAGGGACAATATCTGGAGTAGGAGGAGGACAGAGAAAAGATGGTTGGAAATAGTGATAGCACCAAAAAAAGAAGGGTATATTGTGATATTTTTAAAATGCATAGATGAGGGGCAGTTAGGTGGCACAGTGGATAGAGCACCAGCCCTGGAGTCAAGAGTACCTGAGTTCAAATCCGGATTCAGACACTTAATAAATTACCTAGCTGTGTGGCTTTGGACAAGCCACTTAACCCCATTGCCTTGCAAAAAAACCCTTAAAATAAAATGCATAGAAGAGAATAGAAGAAAGTTTGGAGGGAAATATAGAGAAGCAAAACAATTTTGAAAGCAATATGTCATATTTATTTTATATTTTTAAGATAAGTTATATGAAATTCATGATTTCACAAAGAATCTTCTTTTTTACATTCTTCTAATAAGCATGTAAGTAATCTTTTTTTGGTCCTTATGTTCACAATAAAACAATTTTTTCAGAAAAAAAAAGAGAAACTATGTTCAAAGAATAGAGAATGTACAATGGTATAACAACTAGCAATTGCTATAAGACCACAGAGAAATAGGTCTGTTGTGAGCAGTCTACCAGGGATGACATCCCTAGAAATCATCAGTGATTCTACAGTGCCAGGAAGCATCAATAACCATGCATTAGCAGAAGTTTGAGTTGTCTCTACATAGATGTTTTATTCGCAAATGTTTTCCACATGTCTGCCTCTGTATGTGTTTTCCCTATGTGTGTCCACTCTTCTCACTTATGCTGTATGTTTTTGTAGGAGAGTTTGGTCCAGGATTATGGGAGAAATATTTTACTGCCACTTTTCTTACTCTACCATTCTATGAGATACGTTTACTTTGAATGAATTGTGTTCTCTGGCTAACTAATAAAATAAAATTCTTTGGTGGGGGCTCTTGAACTATCAATATAGAAGATATGGACCCTTTGAGACCTTAAAACTTATGGTGGCTGTTCCCTGGGGCTAGCTAATCCTTGGAGGACCTACCTGTAGAGGTCTTGAGGAACCATACTCAGAATAAACAATGTTATTCATCATAATTGCTCCATCTATTCCAACCTGTTCTATCTATTGTACTGTGCATTGCTCAAATTAGAATCAATGATTTCTTTATTTTTCTTTTTTTAATTTTTACTTTTTTCCTCAATAACTTGCAAAAACAATTTTAAACATGTTTATTTAAAAATTTGAGTTATAAATTCTACCCTTCTCTCTCTCCCCCCAATAAGGGGCAACCTCAAATAAGTTATGCAAGGCAGGTGCAATGGATAAAGGACTGGTCTTGGAGTCAGGAGGACAGGAGTTTGAATTTGATCTCAGACAACTGAAACTCACTAGCTTTGTGACTTTGGACAAGTTACTTAACCCTGATTGCCTCACATCTCCAGTCATCCTGATTTATATCTGACCACTGTATCCACTGGAGGTAAAAGTGAGGCTGGTGACTTAGCACAGCTCCCCTTAATTCAAATCTAATTCATGTGCTTTTCTTGGCATCACTTCCCTGATGTTATGGTCCTCTTTGAGAACAAAGGACAAATACCATCGTCATCATCATCATCATTTTCATAGTCAGGATGTGGATGAAAATGAAAAACAAAATTTTTTTAAAGTATAATAAAGTCAGGGATGGAACCAAGATGGTGGCAGGAGAAGAGCCTCTCCTAGGTGCTCTCTCCAAAATATTTCAAAAATCTTAAAATTATGACTCTAACTAAATTTTTGAGAGACAGAACCCACAGAAAGATCCAGCAAGGCAATTCTTTAGCCCAAGGTAACCTGTAAAATAGTGAAAAAACTTTGTTCCATGGGGTTAGAGGGGCAGCCCCACCAGAGTAAAGGAACTTCAGCCTCCTAGGAATAGCCCCAGGATGCCTGGGAGCCATGGCTCCCAGCAGCAGAAGCAGTTTCCTGACCTGCACCCCAGGGAACACCAAGAACAACTTGGAAGATTAGCAGGGAGACCTCTGCCAGAGCAAGTGCAAAGCCCAGGCCCTCAGCATAGTTGTGGTATTCAGTGGTAGCTGCGGCAGCCCAGATCCAGGGAATGGAAGCAGGCCTGCAGAGTCGCTCAGCACACCGAAGGTAAGGGAGTGTAGGGAGACTTCTGAAGTTTGTCCTCTGTTCCTGGAACAGGTCTCTAGGGCTCTGACCACATTCAGATCGTGATCGCAGTCTAGGCACCCATAGAGCAGGAACCCCCCCCCCACCTTTTGCCCCATGGCAGAGGGGTGCACTTATGGTTATTCACAGACCAGGAGAGCAGTCAGAGCCTCACACATTGAGGTCCTTGTGGGGGTGTCCCAATAAAATTCAAAAGCTCAGGAAGCACCCCAAAACCAGGCACAGGTTGGAGAAATGAATAAACAGAAAAAAAGGAATCTGACCATTGACAATCACTTTGTCTATGATCCCATGGAGGATCAAAATATTCAATATGAAGATGAGAAAGTCCAAGCTTCTGCATCTAAAGATTCCAAGAAATAGAGAAGTTGGGATCAGACTATGACAGAGCTCAAAAAAAAAGATTTTGAAAATCAAGTAAGGGAGATAGAAGAAAAATTGGGAAAAGAAATAAGAGAGATGCAGGACAAACATGAAAATGAAGTCAGCAATTTAGTCATGGAGATCCAAAAAAAATGCTGAAGAAAATAACATGTTAATAACCAACTTAGGTCAAATGGATAAAACCGTTCAAAAAGTTATAGAGGAGAAGAATGCTTTAAAAAGCAGAATTGGCCAGATGGAAAAGGAGATATGAAAGCCCTCTGAGGAAAACAAATCCTTCAGAGGTAAAATGGAGCTCAAGGAAGCTGATGACTTTGTGAGAAATCAAGACACAATAGTTCAACACCAAAAGAATGGAAAAATTAGAAGAAAAAATGAAATATCTCATTGAAAAAACTGATCTGGAAAACAGATTCAGGAAAGTAATTTAAAAATTATTGGTATACCTGAAAATCATGATCAGGAAAAGAGCCTTGATCTCATTTTAAAAGAATTCCTACAGGAAAATTGCCCTGATATCCTAGAAGCAGAGGGTAAAATAGAAATTGAGAGAATTCACTGATCTCCCCCAGAAAGAGAGGTCCAAAAAAACCCCACAGAAATATTATAGCCAAGTTCCAGAATTCCCAAGTCAAAGAGAAAATATTACAAGCAGCCAGGACAGAATTCAAATATCTTGGAGCTACAGTCAGGATCACACAGGACTTAGCAGCAACTACATTAAGGGCTTATAGGGCTTGGAATACAATATTCTGGAAGGCAAAAGAGCTTGGAATGCAACCGAGAATCACCTACCCAGCAAAACTGAATATCCTCTTCCAGGGGAAAAGATGGACTTTTTTTTTTAGGTTTTTGCAAGGCAAATGGGGTTAAGTGGCTTGCCCAAGGCCACTCAGCTAGGTAATTATTAAGTGTCTGAGACTGATTTGAACCCAGGTACTCCTGACTCCAGGGCCGGTGCTTTATCCACTGCACCACCTAGCCTCCCCCAAAAGATAAACTTTCAAAAAACCGGGAATTTCAAATGTTCCTATTGATACAAACAGAGCTGAACAGAAAGTTTGACCTTCAAGTACAGGACTCAGGTGGAGCACAGAGAGTGGAGGTAAAATATGAGGGACTTAATGATGATGTACTGCATGTATTCTTGCATAGAAAATGATACTGACAATACTCATAAGAAACTTCTCATTTAATAGAGCAGGTAGAAGAAGCTTTTATAGATGAAGCACAGGAGAGAGCTGAATTTGAAGATATAATATATTGTAAAAATGGAGTCAATGGCTAAAAGGGAAATGTACTGGGAGTAAGAGAAAGGAGAGGTGGAATAGACTACAATATTTCATGTAAAAGATTTTTTTTGCAATGATATGGAATGGGGAAGGTGAGGGGGAATGAGGGAATCTTCACTCTCATCAGAAATGTCTCAGAGAGAAAACAATATACACACTCAATAGGGTATAGACATCTAGAGAAAAAAGGAGAGAAGGGGGACAGGGGGAAGGGGGGGATGTGGGTGATAGAGGAGAGGGTAGATCATAGGAGAGAACAGTTAGATATAACACATTTTCTTTTTTACTTTTTGCAAGGGGCTGCAATTGGGGGGGGGCTGTCCAGTACCACAGGGCCAGGTGGTTGTTGGGTCTCTGGGGTGGTATGTGGGCTTGGGGTCACTTAGCCCCAGGGCCAGTGCTCTGTCCACTGCACCACTCAGCTACCCTATAGCACATTTTAGAAGAGGGACAGAGTGAAAGGAAAGAGAAAATATAATATATGGTAGTGGGGAGGAATGAATGGAGGGAATTACAATCAGCAACAGCAACTGTGGAAAAATATGGAAGTAACTTTTGTGATGGACTTATGATAAAGAATGTGATCCACCCAAGACAGAGCTGATGGTATCAGAACACAGACTGAAACACATTTTTTTCTCTTTCCTTTATTTCTCATGAGGTTTTTTATTTTTTGTGGTGGAGGGGGTATTATGTTTACTCTTAAAAAGAATATTTTAGTAATATGCAAATAAAAAATAAAAAATATAAATAAAAAAGTATAATAAAGTTTAAAAGTATGCTTCAATCTGTATTCAGACTCCATCAGTTCTTTCTCTAAAGGTTGACAGCATTTTTTATCATAAGTCCTTTGGAATTAACTTGGATCATTGTATTGCCAAGAACTGTGAAGTCATTCACAATTGATCATCATACAACATTGCTGTAATTATGTACAATGTTCTCCTGTTTCTGCTCATCTCACTGTTATCAGTTCATTAAACCTTTCCAGGTTTTTCTGAGAGCATCCTGTTCTTCATTTTTTTATAGTATTCCATTACAATCATATACCACAACTTGCTCAACCATTCCCTAATTGATGGGAATTTCCATTTCTTTGCTTTACAATAAGAACTGCTCTGAATATTTTTATTCATATAAATCTTTGGCTGGGCAAAGGAATGCATGGATTTATAGCCCTTAGAGCATAGTTACAAATTTTTCTCCATAATAGTTGACAGAATGGAGTTTACAACTCTATTAACAAAGCTTTAGTGTTTCAATTTTCCCATATCCCCTCCAAAATTTATCATTTTCCTTTTCTGTCATATTAACCAATATGATAGGTATGAAATGGTACCTCAGAGTTGTTTTAATTTGCATTTCTCTAATCAATAGTGATTTAGAACATTTTTTCATATGATTATAGTTTTGATTACTTCATCTGAAAACTGCTTGTTCGTATCCTTTGACTATTTCTCAGTTGGCAAATGTCTTGAATACTTATAAATTTAACTTAGTTCTCTATATATATGAGAAATGAAGTCTTCATCAAAGAGCTGCTGTAAATTTTTTCACAATTATGATTACTATGTATTTTCCTCCCTTGTATTTTCCCTGTCTTTCCTTGTAGAATCAATAACTTAAAGCACTTCTGCTTTTCTGATGACAGTGTCCACATTGGTTTGCTATACATCAACAGCTTGAGCATCCAGAAGCTATCCAACCTTTGCAAATGCTCAGTCCACTGTATTATGCTATAATTACCCACAGAACCGGATTTCTAGAGCTGGTAGAGCAGGACCTTTGAGATCCTCTCATTTAACCATTTAGGCAACAAAAACGAAACCCAGAGGTATAAGTTAGTGATAGAACTGAGATTTAGCCCAGGTCCTCAACTCCAAATCTAGTATTCTTTTCATTCTACTATACTGCCTTTAATCCTCCATATTGCCTGCCCCCTCCCCAGTAGAGATCACAGATTGGCAGAGCTGGAAAGCACTTTTTAAAATTTAATTGTATTTTTTTCAATTACAGGTGAAGACAATTTTCAATATTCATTTTTGAAAGATTGACTTTAGTGATATCCTTTTGTCTTTGCATTGCTTAGATTTCTCCTTCCGTATACTGTTTCCTACTCTTCCCAGAGGAACTTTGCTTATGCCTAAGAATTTTTGGAAACAAAGGAAGAGAAATAATTTAGCAAAACTGATCATTACTAAGCTGTTACTAAGAGGGGCTAGTCTGCTTTGAGGGCAGCTAGATGTCTCAACGAATAGAGTTCTGGGTCTGGAGTCAGGAAGAATCATCTTCCTGAGTTCAAATCTAGTTTGAACACTTACTAGCTGTGTGACCCAGGGCAAGTCATTTTACCCTATTTGCTCAATTTCCTCATCTGTTAAATGAGCTAGAAATGAAAACACTCTAGTATCTTTAGCAAGAAAACACCAAATGGGATCCCACTCAGTCATTACTGAAAAGCGACTAAACAACTGTTTGCTTTGAAGTTTGCTTTTTTTTAGTTTCATAAATTTGCTTTTCAAAAGTGCAACAGGTTTTTTCTTCTTTTTTAAAAACCCCTGTGAAAGATTTTGCTTTCCTCACTCTAAAATAGCAGTACTTGGGGGCAGCTAGGTGGCATGGTGGATAGAGCATGGGTCCTAGAGTCAGGAAGACCTGAGTTCAAATTCATCCTCAGAACCTTAATAATTATGAAGCTGTGTGACTTTGGACAAGTCACTTAATCCCATTACCTTGCAAAACAAAACAAAACAAAACAAAATAAAATAATATAATAGTACTTGTCAGCCATTCTCTGGATACTTATTAATATCTGTACTGAACAATTGTCCATCCTGAATTAAGTTCACTTATTTATCATATCTCATCCTTGGGTTAATTATGGGACCCAGTTTGTCTTACATTCCCAGTCACACAACAAGCTATTGCAGGTCTGTGACAGGTCATAAGTATGGAGTGAACTGTCTCCAAATAAAACTTGTATATTTTAAGCAATGAGTTCTCAGAAATGACTATCAGATGAGTTCAGGTATGCACCCGGCAGTGAAATCTCTATGCTAACTCATGTTGTCCAATAAATTCCATCTGAATGCAAGGTATTTCAAAAGACTTAGGGTAGTTGAGCTAATAAAACTTAAAATTGTATTATTAAAGCTCAAAACTCTACTAAGACTTTGGGAGTAAATGATATATGACATTTGTAAGATTACCGAGTAGCCTGGGGTAAAGTTGACCACCTAATTATTCATTTAGAGATCAATAGCTGCTAAATGCTGAAGAATGATCAGCAGAAATAAATCCCTCCTCTGATCCTTGGAATTGGTCCAATGAACCTAGAACATAATCTTTAGGGATCATAGAAGGTATAGAAATGCTCAAGAATTCAGCCAAGAACAGCAAGGAAGGTTTCATTCTCTCAGTTATAGAAGGCTCCTAATTACAGAACAGGATAAGGGCCTTAAAAGGGACATAATATCAGAAAAAGAGTGCTAGATCTGGAGCCAAAAGGATCTGGGTTCAAATCTTGCCCCTATATTCAATAGCTTTGTGACAATGGGCAAGTCTTAGTTTCCTTATCTGTAAAAATGAGTAATATTAATCAGCAACTTAATAATTACCTAGCTGTGTGACTTTGGACAGGTCCCTTAACCCCATTACTAACCCTATCTGTTGCCCTAAGGCTGGGATGAGTAGTGCTTATATAAACGTCCATTTTATATATATTCCACTCCCTTTGTTTTGCAGATAATAAACTGAGATTTAGTAACTAACCTGTAAGGACTCACTGTTAGTTAATAACAGTAAAGGATGTATCCAGCTTATCTCCTAATTTCATTACTCTTTCCCTTTGTATCAAACAAACATATTGCTGGTTACTTTTGAAATTTTTCATTTGGTCTGGGACTTTCTTTGGTCCCATAATTTGTTTATCAGTCTCCTTTACTCTATTCTGTTTTGTCATTCTTTTAGAGGCAGTTAGATGGTGCTAGGCTTGGAGCCACCCTCAGAAACTTACTAGTTATGTGACCTTGTGCAAGTCACTTAGCTGCTGACTACCTCAGTATCTTCAACTGTAAAATGGGGATAATAATAACTTCTTTAGGCCATACCTGTTGAGAGGATCAAATTAGATAATATTTATAAAATACTTAGTATATTGTCTGGCACATAATACACACTTAATAAATCTTTCCTTCCTTCCTCCTTCCATTCCTCCTTTTTTCACTTCCTTTCTTCTTCCTTTTCTCCCTCATTTCCTTCTTCCCTCCCTCCTTCCCTGCCTGTCCATTGGTCAATGTGTATTGCTCAATTTTCTGACAGCTTTCAGTTCAAAGTTATCTGTGAAAAACCTAAGACTAAACAATTTCTCTATAAGAAGCCCCAGTTCAGAGCCTTAGTCTTCCTACAGCTTTGTCCTATAGTCTCTCAGGACCAAATGCTAGCTATTTTTCACACTTCAAGGGCAGAGCCATCTGCATATAGCAATTCCTGGAAGACTCTTCCACAAGGTTTCTGATAATGTTCATAACTCTGTGGGGCTAGAAAAGTTTCCCCAGAAGGTTGAAAATATATTCTTCCACTAGATGTCATTGCTCCAGATCCTTGGGCATGACTATATAGAAACCAATCAAAGAAGGCTGCTACTGTAAGTACTCTACTATATTCCAGTGATTATGAGTGCTGGTTCAAGCAGGGTCAATAAACAAGGGTAACCCAGGTATTAAGACAAGAACATTTGCATAAGACTCTCCTCACAGGTTAAGACAATGATGTCTTAGCCCCTACTCTCTGTTGGGCACTTCAATGTTGTTCACTCTGCCTTGACTGCTCCTACCATTGTGGGAAGGATTGACTCTACACTTGTAATATTTGACAACCTGTAAGAACTCACTGTCACCCCCATACTCAATGTTGCCAAGGATTATCAATTTTATCTTTGCAACAATTCTCAAATATTTCCCTTTCTCCCTTCTGACACTGTTATTACCTTGGTGAAGTCTCTCATCACCTCATGCTGGACTACTGCAATAACCTATGGGTGGGTCTGCCTACCTCAAGTCTCTCCCCACTCCAATCCTTCCTTCCATCCATTCAGTCACTGAAGTGATTTTCCTAAAGCTAGACCTCCTGATCATGTCACCCCCCCCGACTCAACAAACTCCAGTGACTTCCTATTGCCTTCAGAAGGAAATATAAAATGATCTGTTTAACATTCAAAGCCCGTCATAACCTAAACCTCTCCTACCTTTCCAGTTTCCTTACACCTTACTCCCCAACATATAGCCTTTGATGCAATAACATTGGTCTCCTGGTTATTCCACAGACAAGACACTATTTGGTCATTCTTTCTGGCTGTTCCCCATACCTGAAATTCTCTTCTTCCTCCACTCTTACTACTGACCTCCCTGGCTTCCTTTAAGTACCAACTAATATCTCACCTTGTATAGGATTCCAGTCCCTCTGTTAATTATTTCCTATTTATCCTGTATAAACCTTACTTTGTATATATTTATTTTCAGGTTGTCACCCCCATTGGATTATAAGCATCTTGAAGGCAGGGGAGGTCTTTTTATTCTTTTTGTATTCCCAGTGTTTAGTATGTTGGCACATAGTAGATACTTAATAATGTGCACTGATTAAATCACAGTGCCTGAAATGCTTAATCCTTTCTCTGTAGCCTTCTCTCAAAACACAAATATTCTAGGAGGGAATATAGTAGCATAGAAAGAACACAACTTGTAGTTTCAAAAAAAATTCAATCCCAAACACATTAAGTTTGAGTCTCAGGACTTCCCCTCTAGCTATGTAATCTTGGGAAAAACCACTTCATGCCTCTGGTCTCAGTTTCTCCATCTGTAAAGGTGAGGATTAGATGACCTCCAAAGTCTCTTCCATTTCTAACAATCTACTATTTCATTCTGAACAACTGAGCAAGTTTCCCACAGCATCTGAATAGTTGTATTCATCCATGTGACCTCTAGAGAATATCTTTTCTTTGATGGGATAGATTGATTTACTTAGCATTTACTTAGAGGGGAGAGGGGTTTCAGGAAGGGGAAGAAATAGAAATTAAGGGGTACAGGGGCTAAGGTAGGTCTTGGAATGAGTATTGGTGAATTTCTCCTGGTAACCAGACTTAATTAGAAGGTGCCAGAGGCCTGGCTCTTCAAATGATTTTGAATGCTTTTAGATGGCAGTGAATTTTTTTTCTTTTGTTCAGAACTGTAATTCTATTGAGTAGTTAGGTAGGAAAGTGTATAAAGCACTGGACTTAGAGTAAGGAAGACTCTATTTGCCAAGAAAACCTCAAATGGGGTCATGAGGAGTCAGATATGACTGAAACAACTGAATAAAAACAAAAATGATTCCTTTGGTATGAGAGTAGGTTGGAGGTTAGGGAGAACCTCCCAGTGTGAAAATTCTCTTCATTAATGTAGATTAGAGTAGTAAACTTAGAAAGTTATCAGGGATACATGTATAAACTATATTAATTGCTTTCCTTCTCAAGGAGAGGGAGGGAGAGAATTTGGAACTCAAAATTTTAAGAAATGAATATTGAAAGTTTTTATATGTAAGTGGAAAAATAGAATATAAATTTTTTTAAAAAGAAAGTTACCTGAGGCTACTGAGAAGTAGAGGATTTGTAGCATAGAAATCTTAGTGCTAGAAAAGCCCTTAGAATCTGTCTTGCCCAATTCTTTTACTTTACAGGGTAACAAACCAAGATCAGAGGAGGAGCCACTTTCTCAAGTTCATATAGATAATGAGAAACAATTTCAGGAACTGAACTTGTGTTCCCTGACTGATTTCATTGCTCTTTCCACAAGGTCATATTCCTAATGGTAATATCTTCCTCAGTTATTTTCAGTGGGTCTGACTCTCTATTATCCAATTTGACAATGATACTACTGTAGTATCCATTTCCACTGTAATATCCATTTCCTTTTCCAGCTCATTTTACAGATGAGGAAACTGAGGCAAACAGGGTTAAGTGACTTGCCCAGGGTAACAACACTAGTGTCTGAAACCAGATTTGAACTCAGGAAGAGAAATCTTACTGGTCCAAGCCCAGCTGCTCCATCCACTTTGCCATCTAACTGCTCTAACAATTTGATAATGCCAGGTACAAATACAATAAAGATTTTCTCAGCTAAGGGGTAGCTCCTTAAAGGTGATCTCAAGATGATCTGTCATCTTAAAATAGAGTCACTCTTTGTTGTATTAGTAATGAGTGCTTGGTGTGTATTAGGGATATAGTGTAAATTATGCATTATTACAGTAAATTTATATTAATAAAATGCCAGCATCAAAAGGGACCTTAGGGACATTCTGGTCCCACTCTCTCATTTTACAGGCATGTAAACTGAGACCTGGGGATTTGAAAGGACATGTTCAAGGTTACACAAGGGGACAGACTTAGTTTCAATGACTGGTTTTATAATAATGATGTCATAATTAAGCTATAGCTTCTTGGACCCCTGAGAGCACCCAAGACAGTTTTCTCATTCAATAGGAGAGAAAGATAGTGTTAGTGATTACAAGCTAGTGCTTAGAAAAAACCACTGTTGTGGATATTTCCAATCCCAGGGGACCAAGTCATTTTTCCTCTAAGTTTCAGCATCATTATCCAAGGGTACATTGAAAGCCACCATGATAATCAGCTTGTTGAAAGATGGCCGGGCAGAGATGAGTCTTTGTATGCTAGGAAAGTCTTTTTTTTTCTTTTTCTATTCTAATCATGGTGAATGCTGGCACACCAATGAGAGATACTTCAACCTTCTCCTAAAAGTGGAAAGGGAAAGGATGAGAATTGTACATATTGTGATAGAGTAGTTACAACAGTGAATTAATAGAACTGAATTTGAATCCTAGTTTATTACTTAAGAGGCAGTGGGGTGTAATGGGAAGAAACCTCGATTTGGAGGGAGAAACTGGATTTAAAATCCCAGGTCTGTTATTTAAAATGGGTCCCTTCTCACCACTCACTTTGCTATCCTAATCCAGGCTCTTCATCACCTCTCATCTAATTACTACAATAACCTACGATTTATTTATTCTCCCTACTTTCATTTTTTCCCCCTCTCAAATTCCTGTCTTTAGCATAGCTGCCAAATTCAAGTTTCTAATACACAGATCTAGTCAGTAGTTCCTTACTGCCTCTTAGGAGAAAATACAAAATCTTTAGCTTGCTTTTTGAAGCCACCATAATTCAACTCCCATCTACCTTCAGAGGCAGTTAGGTGATGCAATGGATAGCTTGCTGGGCCTAGAGTCAAGAATATCTGAGTTCAAATCCAACCTCAGAAACTTGAGTAAGTCATTTAACTGCTGTCTGCCTCAGTCTCCCCAACTTAAAATGGAGATAATAATGGTACCCACCTGCAAAGGGTTGTCATGAGGATCAAAGGAGATATTTGTAAAACATTTTTTAACCTTATATCCTATCTAAATGCTAAGTAATTTTTAACTAAAAGATGTGGAGAATATAAGATACTACTATGCTTTTTATTTGTTGATTTTTTAAAATTTGATTATTTTTTATGTTATTTATTTTTTATGACATGCAAAGATAGTTTTCAGTTTTCATATTTTATAAGCTTTTGAGTTCCATATCTTTCTCCCTTCTCCCACCCCTTCCCATGACAGTGAGTAATCTAATATAGGTTATTCATGTACAATCATGTTTAACATACTTCCATATTAGCTAAGTTGTGAAAGAAGAATTAGAACTTAAGGGAGGGAAATCATGAGAAAGAAAGAAAAAAAATAAAAGAAGTTTTAAAAAGTATTATTAAAAAGGATCTTTTCAGGAGAATAAAATGCTGACAGCCTCTTTTGTAATAAAATGTCTCTCTTCCATATATATCAAGATCACTCAAGATTCCTTGGACGATAAAACAATATATATAAAACCCTTTTTTCTTTTTTTAATTATATATTTCATTTGTTTTCCAATTATATACAATGGTAGTTTCTACCAATCTTTTTTTTTTTAGATTTTTCAAGCCAGTGGGGTTAAGTGGCTTGCCCAAGGCCACACAGCTAGGTAATTATTAAGTGTCTGAGGTCAGATTTGAACCCAAGTACTCCTGACTCTAAGGCTGGTACTTTATTCACTGCACCACCTAGCTGCCCTACCAATCATTTTTTTGGCAAGATTTTGAATTTTACAATTTCCCCCCCCTCCTTTCTTCCCTTCTCCCCCCCCCCAACAGAAGGCAATCTGAAATAGTCTTTACATTTGCATATAACCCTTTTCCCACAACCTTTTGATCATAAACTTCATACAAGGCCTAAAATGGGAAGAAGGCAAAGGAGATCTAATCCAGAATCCAGTGAAGAAGTATTGCTTGTGGATAATGAAGTCCTCTGGTTACTGCTGTTTATGGATAACATTGTGTTATTTGCATCAAACCCCATAAAGTTGTAGACTCTCCTGAAAAGGATATGTACTCTCTCAAAGGATATTGCCTTATCTATTCACATAGAAAAAAAACAAGTGAATAAAAAAATGTCTAACACTCAGTTTTCAATATGCATTTGAATGGACACTTATAGAGTCTTTTTTACAGTATGTGTATATGGAACTGACAGTAAATATGAATAATAAGTTGAGCCCAGAATTACATAAGTGAAGGAGAAAATGCTGGATAACTTTCAGGAAATTATAAATCTCAACAAAACCCAACTTTCTCATGAAAGCAAGACCCATCTTTTCAATACTAACATTTTACCATTGTTGCTATATGCAACAAAACAAAGAACTCCACTACCTCAAAATCACTAAAAATGAATATCATGCTGAGGATAATAGAGAGGTGCATTGGGGTGGTAGTGATCAGGCTGTAACATATAACCAAGTAGGAACTTGAAAGAAAAGGATGTTGTCAAGGAATTATATGATAGAGAGAGAAGATGCTCTGGTCACATCACAAGAATGAGGTATAGCAGATGGCAAGCTAGAGTGTCTCTTTGGTACCCAGGTAATGTCAGGAGAAAGAGAAGATATTCAGTATATTGGGTGGTACTTTTGAGAGATCATGAATAAGACCTACACAGGATGGTATGGTATGGGTGAGTGGCAATCTGTACTCTTGGAGGGAACTCCTGAATTTAGAGAGCACTAATCCATTTGAATTTTTGAGAACTTGCCAGGTATTTTGCCAGGTCTAGGGATCCAAATACAAAAATGAGGTAGTCATTACCTTTATTCAGGACGGGAGAAATAGAAAACATTAACAAATAAGTCTATTTAGGAAATATAAAAAATAAATATAATGTAATGTCAGGGAGGAAGCAGGCAGAGAGTGCAATAACTAGAAGAGTCTGGAAAGATCTCTTGAGGGAGGTGACCCTTGAGCTGAGCCTTTAAGCAAAACTTAAGGATGTAAAGGTGGACATGAGAAGGGAGAGCATCCCAGGCATGTCGGATAGCTGTACAAAGGTACAGAATTGGAAAATAGAAGGTCATGTACCCAGAACAGCCAGGAGTAGAGTCTGCTTGGAGCTTAGTGAGGGGAATGATGTGTAATTAGCCCGGAGAGTTAAGCTGGAGACAGATTGAAAAGGGCTTTAAATGCCAAGTACAGGAGTGTGTGTTTTCCAAAAGACAAAAGTTCAACTCCTAACTTATAGTCTTAGAAAGGAGCCTATGTTACCAAGAGGGTAAATAACTGCCCCATGACTGCATCAGGGATATGACTTGAAACCAGGTCATTCCTGTTGCTAAAACCAATTCTCTATCCACTTTGTTAGACTTTTTTTTGCCTTGCATTTGAAAACTTAACAAATATTTTTTTTTAGGTTTTTGCAAGGTAAATGGAGTTAAGTGGCTTGCCCAAGGCCACAACAGCTAGGTAATTATTAAGTGTCTGAGACTGGATTTGAACCCAGTTACTCCTGACTCCAAGGCCCGTGCTTTATCCACTATGCCACCTAGCCACCCTTAACAAATATTTTTGAATTAAGTTGAATTGTGTGGAGTTGGTTGTTACTTTAATCTCCCTGTGCCTCAGTTTCCTCAATTTAAGATAAGAGGATTGGCCAAGATAATACTAGTTCCCATGATTTCTCTGTGCCTCATCTGTATAACAAGGATAATGTGGTATATTTACTTCTGATTTGCTTCTATGAGGCTAAAATGAGCAAAACCTATGAGAAAAGATTTTCAGAAGTTAAAACCTGGTCCACATACAAAGTATTCTTACTAGGAAAGTCACTGATAATTCAGGGCAGGGTTGAGAATCTGAAGCCTAGTGATAGGGAAAGTTGCCCCATATGCTTCATCCAAAGCATTAAAAGAAGTCCCAAATGGAATCACATAAAGTCAGATATGACATGACCTAAATGACTAAACAACAGAAACAGTTCAGGAGGTTAGGAGTCCTATGTTCAACCCCTAGTTATGTGACCCAGAGCTAGTCACTTAACCCCTGTTTGCCTCAGTTTCCTCATCTGTAAAGTGGGGATAACCATATTTGCCCTATTGTAAGGTTGTTGTGGGAAAATCACTTAGTAAACCATGAAAGCACTCTGCTAGTCAGTCAATCAATTAGCATTTATTATACTCCCATTAGCTGCCAGGTAGTGTCTATGCCTGGGAATACAAAGAAGGAGGGGAAAACAATAGTCGGCTCTCATGGAGATCAAAGTGCAATGAGGAGATCACAGTCTAATACAAGCTTGGAGGGGATGCTGCTGGGTGGTGGATGTTCCTCTGAGAAGATGTAGTTTCTAGGAATGGCCACAAGATGGTAGAGTGAAGTAGTATTAAACCAATAGCATTCTATCATCTCAGGGAGAAAATAAGGGTGGCTGAGAACTGATAAGAAGAATTGACAAGTCTACTACAGTGAGTAAGACCTGTCATGCACTTGTTGGGTTATCCCCCCCCCCCCGAATCAGATAGACTTTCAGAACTGATTAATTCAAATCTGTCTTGATTGTGATGGACGATCAAATCAAATTACTAATAGCATTTCAAAGCTAGCATGGGCTTTCCTCACCGTGCCTTCATTTAGTAGGTAGTGCAAGTATTATCATTCCCATATTCAGGATTAAGAATCTGAGGCCAAGGGAAGTGAAACAATTGGTGCAGAGATTCAGAGCCAGTCTTTCTCTTGATATTCAATCCTGCCTCATTAGCTGCCCATTGGATATCTCCAACTAGGTGTCCTATGGGCATCTCAAACTCGACTAAAACAGAATTCATTGTATTTCCCCTCAAATCTTCTCTTCATCCTAACTTCTTTGTTTTGTTGAGGTGACCATTATCTTCTCAGTCAGTCAGTATTGCAACCTTGTGTCTTTCTTGACATCGCTCTTCCTCACCACTTAAATCTAATCATTTGCCAAGTAGTAGTAATTCTACCTCTAATATCTTAACATCTATTCTCTTTGATCTACTCATGCTGTCACCATTTGAGTTGAGACTTCTCCCCTCACTTGGACTGTTGTTACCTGTACCCTTATCTAAAGAGAGTTTCTCTTTTTCCTTTCTCCAACTCCTCCTCCACACAATTAGGTATCAAATGTTTGTTCTTAAATTGTAAGTTTGCATGAGGGATGACACTCCAGAATAGCTTGGAAAGACTTGCATGAACTAATGAACTAATGCAGAGTAAAGTGAGGAGAACTGAAAGAACATTATTCACACTAACAACATTAGGTGATGATCAACTATGATGGACTTGTACACTTCAGCAGTATAATAATCAAAGACTTGTCATGGAAAATGCCATCCATATCCAGAGAGGGAACTGTGGAGTTTAAATGCAGAACAAAGTTTACTATCTTCAGTTTTTAAAAAACTGTCTTACTAATGTCTTTTTTCTCACTATTTTTTTTTCTCTATTTGAATTTCTTTCTTCTTTCACAACATGATTAATATGGATCTATGTTTGGCATAGTTATATATGTATAGCTTATATTAGATTGCTTTGTGGGGGAGAGAGGGAGGGAGAAAATGTTAAACTTAAAATTTTTTAAAAAATGATTGTTGATATTATAAGCAAACTAGAAGATCAAGGAGTAGTTTAACTGTCAGAAACAGTTTATGACTAAGGAAAAAATGGAGAACACTAAAAACAATCTAGATGATTTTGATTACATTAAATTAAAAAGCTTTTGCACAGACAAAACCACTATAACTAAGATCAAAAGAAATGTAGTAAACTGGGAAACAATCTTTACAACTAGTATTTCTAACAAAGGACTCATTTCTAAAATATACAGAGAACTGAGTCAAATTTTTAAAAATGCCATTACCCAGTTGACAAATGGTCAAAGGATATGCAAAGGCAATTTACAGATGAAGAGATCAAAGCTATCCATAGTCATATGAAAAATTGATCTAAATCGTTACTTATTAGAGAAATGCAATTTAAAGCATCTCTGTGGTACCATCACACACCTCTCAGACTGGTCAATATGACCAGAAAGAACAATGATCATTGGTGGAGGGTTGTGGGAAATCTGGGATACTAATACATTGTTGGTGGAGCTGTGAACTCATCCAACCATTCTGGAGAGCAGTCTGGAACTACACCCAAAGGGCAACAAAAATGTTCGTACCCTTTGATCCAGTAATATCACTACTGGGTCTATACCCTGAAGATACGATGAAAAAGGGTAAAAACATCACTTGTACAAAAATATTCATAGCAGCCCTATTTGTGGTGGCAAAGAATTGGAAATCAAGTACATGTCCTTCAATTGAGGAAAGGCTTAAAAAACTGTGGTATATGTATGTCATGGAACACTGTTGTTCTTTTAGAAACCAGGAGGGATGGGATTTCAGGGAAGCCTGGAGGGATTTGCATGAACTGATGCTGAGTGAGATGAGCAGAATCAGTAAAACACTGTACACCCTAGCAGCAACATGGGGGGGGGGGTGATGATCAACCTTGAAGGACTCGCTCATTCCATCAGTGCGATTTGGGGCTGTCTGCAAAGGAGAGTGCCATCTGTATCCAGATAAGGAGCTGTGGAGTTTGAACAAAGTTCAAGGACTATTCCCTTTAATTAAAAAAAAAAAACAGATATCTTATTGTCTGATCTTGTTACCTCTTAGACTTCTTGTCTCTTCTCTAAGGATATGATTTCTCTCTCATCACACCCAATTTGGATCAAGGTACAACATGGAAACAAAGTAAAGACTGACAGATTGCTTTCCGTGGGGGGGGGGGGGGAGTAAGATTGGGGGGAAAACTGTAAAACTCAAATAATATCTTTAATAAAAATTAATTAAAAATAGAAGCTGAATGCCATCTCTTAGAGGAAACCTATCTTAATCTGCTCCCTGGAAATTACTTTGCATTACTCTGTGTATTTATATTTACTTATCCATGGCTATTTAATATTCCCTTTCCCTATAAAATGCAAGTTCCTTGAAGGCAAATTGTTTTATTCGTGTCTTTGTACCCCCTAGTTTCTAATTCAGATATTTGGGGGAGGGAGTTGGGGGGGAAGGGCAATCAGGGTTAAGTGATTTGTCCAGGATCACATAGCTGCTAAGTATGTGAGACAAGATTTGAATTTAGAACCTCCTGACTTTAGGGCTAGTGTTCTATCCATTTTATCACCTATCTGTCCCTACGTAGAAAATTCTTATTAAATGTTTGCTGAATTGAATTGACATATCAGAGTCACATATGAAACCCAGGATTATTAATTCTTTGAGAATATAGACCCACTGAACATCAGAAACTCCTTTACTGTGTCCAAAAATACTCCTGATGGTCCACTGGTTCCTTTATAACTTTCTTATTCCAATGCCAACTCCAGAGCAGTGTGGTTCTCAAAAGCCTAAGCTTCCTTTAAGACCATGGTTCTCTGATATAAATGGTAATTTAGAGAGATCATATGGTTGAGGAGATTTCTCTCCAGCAGGTTGAGTAAGTCTCACTGGTTTTCCAGTTCTCTAGCATTCTAATCATTTGGAGTCTGGCCATTTAAAGTCCAGAAGACAATGGTTATATCTAGTTCTATAAACTGATCTCAAATCTTCAGTCAATCCAGTTTAACCCTACAAGAATTTTTTTTAGCATTTTCTGTGTACAAAGCACGATGCTAAATGCCAGGAATTCAAAGACAAAATGAAAACCAGTATCTGATCTCAAGGATCTGCTGGGGTTTAAAGAGAACATAAATGTGCATAAACAATATTCACTTGGCTGTTCACTGCCGAGGGGACAGGGATGGGAAGGGTGGGTAAAAGGAAATTATGTAACAAAAAATATGTATATGTGTATATGTATAAATATGTATAAAAATATGTGGATGAATGTTGAAAAACTTTCATAACATGTAATTGGAAAAAGAAAATAAAATATCAATTGAAAAAATAAAGAGAACATAATCATTTGAAGAGTGGTACTTTCAGATAGGTGGTACAATGGGGTTGGGTCTGGAATCAGAAAAACCTGAGTTCAAGTAATGGCTTCTCATATTTAATAATTGTGTGACTCTAGGCAAGTCACTCAACCTCTCTGTTTGTCTCAGTTTCCTGAATTGTAAAGTGAAAATACTAATAGCACTTAGCTTGTTGTTAGGATCAAATGAGATATTTGTGAAGCACACTAGAGAAATGCCTTGTACACAGTAAGGCTTAATAAATGCTTCTTTCTCTCTTTCCTTCTTTACTTTTTTCTTTCCTTCCTTCTTCCTTCTTTCCCTTCCTTCCCTCCTTCCATCTCTCCCTCCTTCCTTCCTTTCTTCTTTCTTTCCTTACTTCCTTCTCTTTTTTTTTATAGATTTTTTTTTAGGTTTTTTGCAAGGCAAATGGGGTTAAGTGGCTTGCCCAAGGCCCCACAGCTAGGTAATTATTTAATTGTTAAGTGCCTGAGACCAGATTTGAACCCAGGTACTCCTGACTCCAGGGCCGGTTCTTTATCCACTGCACCACCTAGACACCCCTCTTCCTTCTCTTTCTCTTTCTTTCTTTCTTTTTCTCTTTCTTTCCTTCCCTCTTCCTCCCTCTTTCCTTTCTTCCTTTCTTTCTCTCCCTCTTTTCCTTTGTCTTCCTTCCTTCACTCTCTCCCTCCATTCTTCCTTCTTTCCCTCCTTTTTCCCATCCTCCTTTCTTCTTTCCTTCCTTTCCTCCCTCCTTCCTTTTTCCCTTTCTTCCCTCTCTCTCTTTCTCTTTCCTTCCTTCCTTCCTTCCTTCCTTCCTTCCTTCCTTCCTTCCTTCCTTCCTTCCAGTCAAGAAAGGTTTTCTATAGGAAATGGCACATAAGCTGAGTTTTGGAAGAAATCAGGAATTCTAAGAGTCAGAGTTGGGGAGGGAGTTATATACCTGGTCTGGGTAGCCTAGACAAAGCCAAAGAAGCAGGGGCTGGAATGCTGACCTCTGGAAAATGCAAGAAAACCAGATTAGCAGGAAAGTGGAGTAAATGAAGGGGAATAATGATCATCATCCATGAGGTATTAATAAGAAAACAAGTATATAGGACAAGATAAGGAATTCACTTCTTAATGAGGAGTTAACCTTGTTGAAGGAATCTCAAAGTTGATTAAAGAAACACCAACAGTGACAGAATTTAAGTCATTACCTTATATGTGGGTGTATCATCAGAGATACAATTAGGGATTCTTGAAGTTAGGGAAAATTTGGTTGACTTGGAGTGTTGGAGGATGGTACTGCAACAAAGGAATTTCAGGAAAGTCCATCCCCAAGTGAGTCCAGCTCATAATACCCCTCCCCACAAACATGTACATTCAGTTTCTAGGTGAAAGGGTGCATATGTGTGGGAGGGGCAAGGCCTGGGAAATATTATACTTTGAGGAGTCTTGTCTACTGCTTCTAGTCTAATCCTTCATTTTAGGCCTCAGAGTATGTTTGGTTGCAGTAATTTATGGATCTAAAGCTCCCCTTTTGAGGTGAGGTAGTTTTATCAAGGTCATACAGGTAGAAAGAACCAGAGCTCAGAGGGATCCTTGAGAAAGACCTTTTCTTGTCAAAATCAAGGGAAATGAGGGGCAGCTAGGTGGTGCAGTGGATAAAGCATTGGCCCTGGAGTCAGGAGTACCTGGGTTCAAATCCAGGCTCAGACACTTAATAATTACCTAGCTGTGTGGCCTTGGGCAAGCCACTTAACCCCATTTGCCTTGCAAAATCCTAAAAAAAAAAAAAGAAAGAAAGAAAGTCAAGGGAAATGGGGAGACATAGAGAAGGAGAGACAGACAGAATCAAGGGTTTCTCAAAGACTGGAAAACTTAATAGTCACATAAACATATGAAGCAGGAGTTTGGGGGAGGATTGACTTCCCTCACTTGTAGACTATAAAAGATAAGAATCCCTTTCTCTACTTGGCATTGTTATTCTTCTCATTTCAAGGTCTAAGGTAATCAAGGAGTATTTTCTGATGTTTCCACTTTAATTATGAAAATGTTAATGTCTTTCTCAATTGTACAATTAGTTTTGAGCTCCACTCAGGATATTAAATAGTGTTTATTTAATAACCTAGAGAAACCATTTCCCCAAGTGTTTGCTATCTAACTCTACATATCTCCAATATTCAAGATTTAAATAAACAAAGAAGTTACTGGTTATACTATTTATTAACAATGTAACAAATAATAAAGCAAACGCAAAATTATTTACAATCTATTAATTGTGAGAAAGATTATAGCCAAAGTCACCTTACTAAAACTGAGAATTTTTCAAATCTGGAAACATAGTCTTAACATTTATTCTTTCAATGTACAAATATAAGTCTTTTCTCAATAAATCTCATGTTTCTTCTCAAGATAAAGGCTAAAGTCAGTTCTCTCAGGATATAAATTCTCTTAATCTTTTTCTGTCAGCTATCAGTTAGTCTTTGTAGAATTATTGTTAAACTCTTAGACTTAGACATTGAATAATAGATTAAACTTTAATAGTTTAAGATGCTATTGCTTCTTTAAGATATAGTAACATCATCTACAGACTTTATGGAAAAGGCTATTGATTTGAAAGGCTATCACATATGGAAGTTAATCAGGCACAAGACATAAGTCTACATAGTGGTAAGCTAGTTTTTCCTTAAAAGGAATTGAAACTATTCACATTACTTAAGTGGTTCAACTGAGGATTGAGCTGATTATGTGGTTTCCTGGTCAATTGAGTACACAAGGAGCTCTAGCTGTGCTCTGATGTCTGACCTGAGGACTACCATGGATTACCCAGAAAGGAGGAAAGCTGTGCTCAGGCAGATCTTCCTGTTTTCCTTATTGAATATCCTTCCTTTCATTAATGTTCAGAACTTGTACGAATATTTCTTTTTTATGAGAATAATAATCTACAGAGTCATCTTGCTGCCTTACTTGACACATAGTAGGCACTTTTATCCTCATTTTACAGTTGAAGAAAATGAAGTGGATAAAGGTTAAGTGACTAGCCCAGGGTCAGTCAGTGAGTCTCTAAGGTGGGATTAAACTCAGATCTTCTTGACTCCAGAATTATCTCTGTATCTACTGTGCCACTTAACTGTTAAAATATTTGCTGACCAAAGCAACCCAGCAGAGGAAGGTGAGATACAGAAGAGATATAATAGGATGCAGTGTGTATCAGTTGCAGTACAATAATGTCCCTATAAGTTGCCCTCTATGTATATTCCCTAGTCACACACGTTCCTTATGTATATGCTTTCCCATATATGTTCCCTGGATGTGTCAGCTCTTTGTATTAGTGGTATGTCTATTTGTGTCATAATGTGCCCCAGATTTAAGGGGGAATTATTTTATTTCTACCTTTCTCACTGTGATATTTTGTTAAATTACTTTTTTTCTTTGAACTAGTTATGTCTTCTGGATGGCTAATAAAAGTAAACACACTGGTAGGGGCTTGTGTGCTATCATTAAGTATATGAAGACATAAAGGATACATTGAACCTGGGTAGATTTTTTTAGATTGCTTGTGTGGGAGTGGTGGGAGGGTGCTGCTCTAAGATGCCGTAATATTCTGGACACAGAAATTCATGATTCTATTACTTTCTGTGACAGGGTTCCAATATCTGTCTGTTGCCTCAGGAGGTGTCTGCTCTGTCCTCATTCATCTCATGAGTAATTTCAGAAAGAACACTCAGTATCCTATGAAGCCTTAACTAAGTCCAGGAATGAGGAGATCCTCTCTGGGTCACTCCTATTTTTCATTTGTTCTCCCTGACTGACCAACAGTTGCCTCATACCAGGGAAACTGACTGCATTTCTCCCACAAAAGCTGTTTGGAACTGTGTCAGAGAGTCTGGAGAGGAACCTCCTCTCTTCACTTTGCTTGGGGCAAAAAGAAAGAGAGCAACAGTGTCCTAAGTCCCTGGATACTATACTGGGAGCCTGTCATTATGGGGATGTACACTGCTAACCTGAAAGGACGAGAGCTGCTTGAAACCTCAAGTCAATTGAACAAACTTGCACTAGACTTAGGAGAGGAGAGGCTTAGAGAAGAGGGTCATACTCTCCTAAGAAAGAGAGAGAAAACAAGAGTCAGGTTCCTCCCTGGGTTTTTATGAAAGAGAAGGATAATCAGATAGAATAGCTGTTTCCAAATGAGATATAAGCTCCATTTCTGGAACTCTGCTGCTATGATGGACCTATCTGGGACTATGTTTCCCACCTCCCAACCTGTTTCCACTTTCTGAGCTCCCCCTTACACTTGAACCCGGGGGCCAAGGACAGGGGAGAAAGAATCTCAAATATTTGCTGGCCAGGTTTCTGACAAGGCTCAAATCTTTCCTCCTCTATTATCCTTCTACTCTTCCTCTTTTCTGTTGAAAAGATAATAGTCAATAACTTAGAAGAAGAGAAAGACAAGGAGGAAGGAATCTCCCTAATACTTCCCAGCTTTCCCCTCACTCCCCACCCCCATAGGAACTTGTACTGCCAAACCTGGGATTCTGGACTCTGATGACTTTTTACCATATCTTACCAAGAATCAGGCTTACCATAGCATTTATCTTGTCATTTCCAAGTCAGGCCTACAAGCATAAACCTCCTTTGTCTGCCTGTGTGTATATATGTATGTATATGTGCAATCACATGCATACATACACATATATGTGTATAGTCTTCCCTTATTAGGATATAAGACAGGGATTGTCTTGATGATTTGTGTTTTGTATACCTAGTACTTAGTACAGTGTCTGGTACATAACACTTAACAACTCCCTCAGAGTCACAATTCAAGATTTCTTGATTATCGCCAGAAAATCTGGTAATACTTTCCTGTGGTTTTATATCATTTCCTATATCTGGCACTTGGTAAAGAAGTGGACAGAATTACCAGATCTGGAGTCAGGAAGACCTGAGTTAAAATTCAGGCTCAGACACCAACCAGTTATATAACCCTAGGCAAATCACTTAACCTCTTTCTGCCTCAATTTCCTCATCTTTATAATGGGGACAATAATAATTCTTTTTTTTTTTAGGCTTTTGCAAGGCAAACTGGGTTAAGTGGCTTGCCCAAGGCCACACAGCTAGGTAATTATTAAGTGTCTGATGCCGGATTTGAACCCAGGTACTCCTGACTCCAGGGCCGGTGCTTTATTCACTATGCCACCTAGCTGCCCCCATAATAATAATTCTTAATCCCTTCTTAACTGTTATAAGGATAAAATGAGAGAATATTTGTAAAATTTTGTAAAACTTAATATACTATTCCTTATGTTGGAAGACAGTAATCACTCATATTCATGTAGAGCTTTAAGCAATACAAAATTTATTCTTCATAATAACCCTGTATGTTAAGCCCTAAAGCATTATTATTTCTATTTTCCAGTCTAGGAGACTGAGGCAAACAGAGGTTAAGTGACTTATGCAAGGCTACTCAGGAAGTGTCTGAGGCAGGATTTGGACTCAGGTTGACCTGACTCTATGATGAGAACTCAATTCACTGAATCACCAAATGTTTTTGATACTCAATAGGAATACAGAATACAGTAAGCAAAAGATTCCACTCAAGTATACTGACACAGAAGGGATGGCAAAAGGAAAAGAATATGAGACCTGACTTGGTTTTTGCAGGTAATTAATGTTGAGAGACCCTGGGCAAGTTACTTCCTTTTTTCTGGTCCTTGGTTTCTTCATCTATAACATGAGAATATTGGACTAGAGAATTTTAGAATAAAGAGTTGTGTTGCAGTTGAATGATGGACTTGGTAACTGGAAGTATGAGACCCTAGATTAAATTCTAATTTCCAGCCTCACTTGCTATTTGACCCTGGACAAATCACTTAAACTCAATGAATCTTATTTTCCTAGTATATAAAATGGACATGAAACAATGTAGTACAATGGAAAGAGCCCTTGAATCCAAGGAATCCAGCCTGGGGAAAGAGACTAACCATGTGATGTTTAAACATTGACTAAACAGTCACGTAAACACTAAATGTCCTAGAAAACCCTACAATCTCAACTTGTAGAGTTGTTTTGGTAAAGAGGGTTTCCTATACCAATGAAATCACAGCTTGACTCCCTATCCCTATTCCTAGCCTTAAAATGGAGTTAATACTAATACTTTCTTCCTAGGGCCCTGGTAAACATATAATGAAATAATGTATCTAAAGTGCTTTGCAAACCGGAAAGCCTATATAAATGTCAGCTATTATTATTATCTATGTTTCCTTTTGGTTCTGACATTCTATGATTCTCATTCCTGAGGGTGGGGAATTTGATTGGAAACAATAAAGTATGCTTTGATGCCCCCCTTGCCCTTTCCTGCCTTCCCCTCCCCCCACTCCCACCCCAGTTCTCAGAACCCTTCTATCCCAACCCTCAGCCTTTGCTGTACGTAGTTTTTCACTCCCACCTTATTTTCACCTCATTTGTAGGATTTTAAGGTTTAGTCTTTGGAAGAGAAAGTGGAGCTCACACCTCCAGTTCCGATTTTCAAATATACCTTCCTCACTTGTGAAAATAACCCTGCTAACATATCCAACCTGTCACAGCTGACTGGGGTTGGGGTGGGGGGCGGAGAGAAGATTGATAAATTTAGTGGAAATTGGAATGAGAGGAACAGAGAAGGAAAAGGGGAGGGACAATCCACAAAGGAGACACTCTTAAGACTCTGAAGTAATACCCCACATATTGCTGGGCAGCTAAGGGGACAAGATACTTTCCCTAGAAGAGGTGCCTGGTCATCTCTGGGCCTTCACTTTCTGCTCTGTTGGATGTATCTAGTAATTCCCTGCAAAGCAGCTGCTATTCTGTCCATCTTCCCCAATCCCCTACAACCCATGCCCCTGGATTGATTCTCTGGGCAGCTTCCCCTCAGAGCAGTAAATGAAATATCAGTTCCTGCAAGTGAGATTGGAGGCAATTAACCCCAAGACCTTGTGATCAGGGATATGTTTTGCAGCCAGAGGCTGCAGAGAGTGGAACTCACCTGATTTGCCTTCCTGCAAAGTCATCCAATTAGGGTAGCCCCCAGCAGTGGAACTACCCCCTCCTTCCTAGTCCTTACAACAAGAGCAAGATTGACACTTCTGACCAGCAGCCCCCTGGGTAAAATCACTTCTGCTCTAGGGAAGAACCTTAAAGAGCATCTCCTCCATCATACCCTTCCTCAGAGGATATTATTCATCAATTAATAATATGTCCTTCTAATAGAATGTCCACTTTCAGAAGGTACTTGTTCTCTAGGGTAGCATAGATCAGTCTTTCAGTCTATCCATACCACTTCCCACCTCTACCTCCCCATGTTCAAACTACTCTTGTGAGTCTATTTCTTTTTTTCTTTTTAATTGAAATTTAATTTATTTTTCCAGTTATATGCTATGGTAATTTTTCAACATTCATACATTTACAGATTTATGAGTTATACATTTTTCTACCACCCTCCCTTCCTGATGGTGGCGAACAATTTGGTATAAGTTGTACATGTACATTTGTGTTTAATATATTTACATATTGGTCATTTTGTACATGAGGAATTATAACTAAGGGGAAAGAAAGAAAACCATGAGATAGGAAGGAAAAAACATAGGAGAAGTTTTTAAAAAGTTAACATTTGTGTTATTTTTTTCTGGATGTGAAGGCATTGTCCATTGTAGATCTCTCAGGGGTGTCCTTAATCTCTGAACTGCTGAGAGGAGCATTCATCATAGTTGATTATTTCACAATGTTAATGAGTACAGTGTTCTCTTGGTTCTACTCCCTTCACTCAGCATCAGTCCATGCAATTCTTTCTATCCTGCTTTAAAGTACAGCTACAAATGATTTCTTATAGAAAAATAGTACTCTATAACATTCATATACCCTAACTTGTTCAGTCATTCCTGTCTCTATTTCTAGGGACCCATGTTTGAGATAGCCCCTAGTCCTCTGAGAAGCCCACAGTCCTTGCCCTTAGGAAGCTATCAGTGTGTTTGGGGGATATATAGGCACTACCTTAAACGATATTCCCAGGGTGATAGGGCAAATAGATTCCCTGGCTTTAAGGAGTTACCAATCTGATGGGAGACAATCCTGGAAGTAGTGTGCAGCAATGAAAAAGAGGAGTATTTCTGAAGTCAAAGGCCTTGGGCTTGAGTCCTGTCTCTGATGTCTACTATTACCTTGGGCAAGTCACTTGAACTTGATGGACCTCAATCACCTGATCTGTAAAATGAGGAGGTTGGAGAACCGGATCTCTGAGGTTCCTCTCAGCTCTAGAGCCAAGGGTCACTAGAATGGGGCTCATTATGAACAGGAATTGTTTTCATTCATTGTATTCTTATCCCTAGTACCTATCACATAATAGGAACTTCACAGGAACTTGTACTTTGATAATCTTGTGAGTTATAGGATCAGAGGGCATTACTGGACTTCCTTTTCCTTTCCCTAGGCAGCTACTGAGCTGTGTGGTTTAAAGGGAAAAAGTATGAGACTTGGAGGGAGTCTTTTTGGACCTACCTCTGCCTTAGCAACCCTGGACAAATGGCTTCATCTCTACAAGCATCAGGGGTGGTATCAGGATGAAAAAAGACCACAGAGTCAGAGAAGTTCTGAGAAACAGTAAAGCAAACACCTTACCCATGCAAAGAGAGGTTTCCTTTATCTTTTCTAATTAAGCTAGGGAAGCCTGTGGTACTCATAAGTAGTTTATCCACCTCTCACCTGAGCAGCCCATGGTGGGGTAGCAGGGTAATTTTAGGCCATTGGTGGTCATTAGAGAAGAAGTGGGGGCTACAGTGGGGCGATTGGGAGTGGGGAAAGCAAGTCTACTCATCTAATCACTATTTCCACTGAGGCTTCAGCTCCATCCTGACCTGACAGGGGTTTTATTGGGTTAGTGGGGACCCGCAGATTTCAATCTCCAGACCCCACAGGGAATGAGCAAGTATTAACCTAATTTTATTAAATGGTCACAGTTGGAGGGTAGTGATGATGTGGGGATGGCAGTATAGAAAGTCAGAGAAGGAAAGTCACTCAAAGTCCTCCAGTACAGGAACTGGTCAAGTCTATCCATGGGGGTTATAATCCACACCTCAGTGCTATCTCCCAGATAAAGTGAATGAATGAATAGAAAAGCTTTTATTGGGCAGCTAGGTTGTGCAGTGGACAGAGCACTGGCCCTGGAGTCGGGAGGATCTCAATTCAAAACCAGCCTCAGACACTTAATAACTGACATGGGCAATTAATTACCTTGGGCAAATCACTTAATCCCATTGTCATAAATAAAATTTTTAAAAGAGAATTTATCAAGCACTTGCCGTGTGCCAAATATGTTGCTAAGAGCTGGGAATACAATACCTAAGCAAAGATAATTTCTGTCCTCAAGGAGCTTCTGTTCTAAGAGAGAAATGACATATAAGGGAATCATGAGCAAAAAGGGGCACTTTGGACCAGAAGTTGCACAGCTGGTGAATGGGAGCTAAGCTTGACCACTCCCCATTCAAGAATGATTGATTTGATAATGGTTCAGGATTCTAGAACTATAGGAGGCAGGCTGTTTGAGGAGTAGATGGCCAGTTAGAGGAGAGAATGAAAAGCATTGTGGTCAGGACTCCTGAGTTTTCAGGGAAAGAAAGTCACCAATCCAAAGAGGGAAGTTTTTCTGTGGCACTATTAAGAATGGCTGGATGGGGAAGCGGCTGGGTAGCGAAGTGGATAGAGCGCTGGCCCTGGAGTCAGAAGCACCTGAGTTCAAATCTGACTTCATACACTTAATTACCTAGCTGTGTGACCTCGGGCAAGCCACTTAACCCCATTGCCTTGCAAAAACCTAAAAAAAAAAAAAAAAAAAAAGAATGGCTGGATGATGATTGCTAAGCATTTTAGAGTCAATATTTCCACTTTTCCCCTAGGAAGATTTGCAAAGGGATAATGGGAGAAATGGAAAAAGGAAGTCCCTTTTTAACTAGAATAGAAGCCAGAGGCCAACCTCCCTTAACCACATTCAATCCACAATTTCCTTCCAGTATGCAGATAGTCTTTTTCTTTTGGGCATTTACTAGCTGTGCTCAAGGCCAGTGTGTCATGGACACATGCTTATAAATAAACCCAATTTCTCCTACTAGGGTTAGAATGGGTGAGAACTGTGTTTAGGCAAGGAGAGATGGCTGAATAGCCTCAAGGTTGATGTTAACCATTCCTTCCTTCCTTCCTTATAAAAAACTTTACAATCTGTCTCAAGTCTACTTTATAATTCTGACAGCATGTTACTCTCCTTCCTATTTTCTACTTTTCAGCCAAACTGGTTTATGAGTTGTTTCCCCACTCTGTGTCTTTGCACATTATCCCTCAATCCCAAAATGCCCTCCATCATCCTCTCTGCCTCTCATGATTCCTAGTCTCCTTCATGGCTCAATCTGGGTGCCACTAGACTTCCATAGAAGCCTTTCCTGATTCCCCTGACTTGTTAGGGCTCTTTCCCTTTGCAAGTAATCCTGTGTAAAGGAAGTAGATCAGGACAGTCCCTGGTCAAATTTGAATCGCAGTCAAACTGCTGAAATTATAGGGGAAAAGCCATTTGGGGGGAGGCAAGTGATATGATATAGGGAGCTCCTTATGACTGGCTGATCTAGGAAAAGTCACCTTTCCTTTTGTCCTATAAAAAGTAAGCTGACTCTTTCTTGTAAAAGTACACTCTGTGTGTATCTCTTCTCTCTTTCTCTCCCCCCCATCTCTCCTCTTTCTCTCTTCTCTCAACTCTGTCTGTCTCCCTCTCTCCTTCTCACCCTCTCTTCTCTGTTTCTCTGTTTAATACACACACACACACACACACACACACACACACACACACACACACACAAAGTCTTTTACTTTTTCCTATTCATCTTATTCTACCTTTTTTTGCCACTCTTCCAGAAACAGTAATGGTGATTTCTGGCAGAAGCACATGGCTTGAACCTGCTCAAAGGCTGTCATTGAACTTTGACCTCTGGTTTTATAGGCAATGTGGTCTCAGAACCTAGGTTTCTACTCAGAGAAGGGAGATTTCCTGGGTACCATTAACTTTTTGGTTGCCTTGTAGTAGTCCCAAGTTTTAGTGTTCCTGAGTTTGCAAGTATAATTCACTTGGTTCCTATGTGGCATCCTTCTTGGAGAACAACACCGTGAGTGATTTGAACCCTGAAGGTTTGATGAGAAGGGGCTTGTTTGTTTGGCAAACTCTGAATTATATTTAACTTCCTAAGGGAGATTTCAACCACAGGGTGATATCATTAGTCTTAGGGAGATTGTGTAGAACTCCAGGAAAGAGAAATTCTCTAAATGACATTCTTTCACCTTAGCATCAGCCCCAAGGACATATTCCTTGAAAGAATGGGGAATGTAAGACAGGTGTAATGAAGAGATGGGAATCCTCTTCCCTCAAATGGAGCTTATTTGAATGCTTTTTGCTTTTCTAGAGGCAGCTAGGTGGTACAGTGGATAGAGTGTTGGATCTGGAGTCAGGTAGACCTGAATTCAAATGTGACTTCAAACTCTTACTAGCTATGTGACCCTAGGCAAGTCATTTAACCTCTGTTGTCTCAGTTTCTTCAGCTATAAAATGGTAATAATAGTAGCCCATACCTCCCAGGGTTGTTGTAAGGATCAAATGAGATAATATTTCTAAGGTGCTTAACACAGTTTCTAGGACACATTAGCCTATAATAAATGTGTGTTTCCTTCTTTCCTATTAGGTGATAGGCCCCTATAAGTTTTATCTCTTTACATATTTTCTGTGAGTTGAAATAAAGGCAGTCCCATTCTCTGCTACTCACACTTGGGGAAAACCTAAACATGAACAATATCTAAACTTCATGTATATCTATTTCATAGAGTGAACCTGAGAGTGGGATGCTCAGGGGAATCATAGTTTTATAGCTGGAAAGGACCTTAGAGTTCATTGAATCTAACTCTGTCGTTTTTATAGAGGATAGTGAAGACTGTTCCAAGTTCACTGGTACAAGATATATTCTATCTTTTGCCTAGAGGGAACTCTTGAAAGTATTGCTGTTCCAGTTATGAGTTCACATCCTCTTCCTCAGCCAAGTTAGCTAAAAGACTCAAGAGTGAGATAGTGCTAGGGGTAGGGTGGAGAGAACATCTCCTCTGGGGGGATGATAAGGACAAGTGAAGACTTTAATACTTCTGGAGATCTGGGATCTTCAGGGTCTGGTAGGATTAGAGAGAATCAGACAGGCTAGACAATGCAGAAGGGAAATTTTAAAAACAAAAGCTACAGGGCAGGGGTGAATTCCCTGCTTTCTATCCAAGGCCTTAGGAAATGACAAATAAGAGAATATTATAGGGTATAAACATAATCAAATCTCAATTATTGGCGGTGTTGAAGTAGAGAAGTATATACCAATATAATGAGAAGGGCTTTAAAGAATTAGTGTATCTTACATCTGCAATGTGATATGATTCTCTAGAGGAGAAAAGGGACAGACCATAAAAACAAAAGACAACAACTTTAACATGGGTTTGGAAGATTAGAAATACATTTTTAAGATGGTATCTAGATGGGGCCATAGCGTATGGGTGCTCCAGGATGGGGATGTAGGCCGGAGTAAGGAAAATCTGGGTTCAAATCCAGTCTCAGACACTGTGTGACCTTGGACAAATCATTTAACCTAGCCATTCCACTATAAAGTGGAAATAATATTAGCACCTACCTTCCAGGGTTAATGTAAGAATATAACATAATATTTATAAATGCCAGCTTATTGCTGCTGTTATTATTATTATTATTATTATTAGGCATAGTGACAGTGAAGTTGTGTTTTCCCCTTTCATGGGACTTAAACAGTGGTGATATCTGCTATAATACCAGTTCCTACTCTTCCCAAGGAAAAAAGGTAGAATGAAGAAGAAAGGACATAGGATTTAGAGTTGGAAAGGCCCCTAAAAATCATTTAGTCAAATTGCCTTATCTTACTAGTAGGGAAATTAAGACCTGAAGGGAAATTAAATGACTTGCCTAAGGTCATACAGCTGATGTTAGAGCCAAAATTAGATTCCAGGTCCTTTGACTTCAAATATGGTATTTCTCCCCATACTCTGGCTGCCCTCTGGCTGCTAAATGCAGTTTTACCTAGAGCAGCTCTATCAAAGGCATCCACAGAACTTCTGCCTGCTGTAAGACTGAATGCCCAGGTCTAGGGTAGCCATAATTTCATCACAAACAATGATTTTTTGAGGAAGCTAGTTTTGGGTATCTACACAGAGTGAAGTGGCTTTCCTGACCCCAAAAAGGAGACCCCCCCTGAAGTTTGAGTTATCCATGGCAAATTCTAATGGCCTCTCTTAATTCCCATTCTTTGAGTGTGTACTTAGGGAATGCAAATTCATTTTAGTATTAGCCTGAACCAAAAAAAATTTAGAAAGAAATCCATAAATGAAAAAATAATTAATGCTCTCCATTGGCAAATAAAACTAAATTCTGCATTACTTTGTTTTTTTATTTTTATTTTTTTTAGGTTTTTGCAAGGCAAATGGGGTTAAGTGGCTTGCCCAAGGCCACACAGCTAGGTAATTATTGTTTGGGACTGGATTTGAACCCAGGTACTCTTGACTCCAGGGCCGGTGCTTTATCCACTGCGCCACCTAGCTGCCCCATCTTGTTGTTTTTTAAATTCATACTTCCTTTTGTTTTTAGGGTGGATAAATGAGAATTGGGTATATTTATGCTTCATTTTAGACCTGGAAATGACATATCTTCTTGGAATAGATTGTGATCTTGATAAAAATGGACTCTATCTTGGAGGTACCAATCTCCCCAGATTACTAAACTAGAACTTCCAGCATTGGAACCCTTCCCTACTCCTGCATCTTACTTTTCTCACTCCTCCACTTCTTTCTCCTTCTTTCTTTCTTCAGTTAAGTTGGATTCAACTATCTCTTGTTCTTGTTCTTTTAATTTTCAACTAAACTCAAAACCTGTGACACTGAATTTAGTTGGTTTTGTCTCCTGATAGGCTTTATGAAACAAGACCAATAGGTTTTGAAGAACAAAATCAATGCATGTAGGATAGGAAGGGAAACTGTCAATTGGGAGAAAAAAAAATCTTTTCATCAAATATCTCTGTTGAGAGTCTGTTATGCAAGATAGATAAGGAATTAACAGAAATATATAAATGACCATGAACCATTCATCAATAGAAAAGTGGTCAAAATATTTATAAACAGGTCTCAAAAGATGAATTGTAAACTATTAACATCTGACTGATTGAGCCAAATAAGGAAAATACTAATCTAAAATAACCCTGAGGCTTCACCTCACACTTAGAAAATTGTGAAAGATGACAAAAGATGACAACAGTCAATATTAGAGGGCTTATAGAAAGAAAGGTACACTAATACACTCCTGGTGGAACTAAGAATTGGTCCAAACACTCTAGAAAGTAATTTGGAGTTCTCAGAAAGTAAGTGAACTGTCCATACCTTTTGACCCAGAGATTTTCCCCTCCTAGGCATATATCTAAAGGCTATACTAAGTAGAAAGAAAGGTCCCATATATAGTAAAATATTAATTGCAGCACTTCATAGTGCTGAAAAAAAAATAAACATCCATTGATTAGGGAATAACTAAACAAATTATGATGTGTGAAAGAAACAAGGAATATTAAGAATGCAGATAAGCATTTATATGAAACTGAATGTTGTGGCAGCTAGGTGGTGCAGTGGATAGAGCACCAGCCCTGGAGTCAGGAGGACCTGAGTTCAAATTTGACCTCAGACACTTAATAATTACCTAGCTGTGTGGTCTTGAGCAAGCCACTTAACCCCATTGCCTTGCAAAAACCTCAAAAAAAAAAAAAAAGAGAGAATGAAACTGAATGCTGTGTGAATAATCAAGCTTGGGCTTAGAAAAGTCTATACACTAGTCTTCTCTCATTTCAAAAGTGGGAGAGAGGCAGGATTCTGGTGAGGTATTTTGGCAACATAAATGTATGTATGTATGTATGTGTGTGTGTATGTATGCATTCCTGAAAGAGTGGGTAGAGAAGGAGTGAGGAATAGATCTGGAAATGAATGTGATAAAGAAGTCATTGGGCATCAATAATTTCTTTAAAGGAATGATGAGCAAAGACAAAAGCATTGACCATCAGATTGTTTTTCTCCTCTGCCTTGCTGAGATTAGACTGCTGTAGGTGGAGTTGGATCTGGATGGTCCAATGTTCTATCTTGGACTTGGTAATTGAAATAATCTTTTGGGAGCAGAACTGTCTTCCACACCCCTCTCTCCCTTTGAAATTTCCCCTATGTAAATTCTTTGCTCTCGATATCTCACATTTCACTTTGCTTTAATGGGAAAAAACAGTACCCCTGCAAGGTTCCCTGAAAGTCAATTCATCTGTATGGGTTTAGTCTGGTCTAAAGGCAGAGAATGGACAAGATGACCGCTAAAAAACCCTGCCAGGGTAAATGAAAGTAAGTAGAGTGCTTTTCTCAGTATCTCGGGGCTCAAGGACAGGGTTAGCCAATAGAAACTGATGTCCAAAGCCCAGAGCGTTTGAACCATCGAAGATCAGTGCCGGAAGAAATCGTCTGGTCCAAACGTTTCCTTCCATAAATATGGAATTCACTTGTTTCTCGGGAGGCAGGCCTTCTCACCGTCACCTGTTTTCCATCTCTCAAGGCTCAGGATCAGGGCCACGCCGCGCCCCTCTCCCACCCTGCTCTCACTCAGTCTCCCCATCTCTGGCGGACGGGAGGAGGAGTCAACGGGATGGACGAGTGGTGTTTTTATTATAGCTTTGGTCAGATGGGGCGCGGCGGAGCCGGGCCAGGGGCTTTGGGTATCGCTGGGGCCAAAAGAATGGGGGAATGAGGAAGGCTCCCCGGGACATTTCCAACCTTGACCTTCCCGGGATGAGAGGCAGGGAGAGGGAGGAGCCCCTGTGGAAAAGAAGCTCACCTTCTGATCATTTCTCCTCCCTAGCCTTCCCCCTGGATTGGGAGAATTGGGAGGGGGACGCGGCACTCTGAGACCATATTACAGTCCTATTATACATAATATACAGTGCGGAAGGGGTGGAGGTCTTTTTAGCCCCGAGACCAAAGGGGTGGTCTGGGAACTAGAGCTATCCCGGGGCCCTAGTCTTGCTCCTAAAGTCACAGGTGTTACAGCAGACTCAGGCTGCCTCCGTCCTCCACCCCCAGCCCCTTCTTTCCTTTCGGGGTCTGGCAGGGGAGGTGGGGGGTAGGGAGGGGACAAGAGGAGATCGGGGACATTCCTCCTCTCCTCCCGCCGGGTCGCAGTGAGAGGGTAGCTCGGAGGTTGCCCCTAGGGTGTGGTGGGTGGGAGGGTGTTGGGGAGAGGCGAGGGAGGAAGAGAAGCCCTGCCCCCCGCCCCGCTTTGCCGGGACTCAGTCGGAATAGATGATGAAGCCGGAGAAAGTGCTGTATTTGTTACTGTTGCCGCCGTGCGCCTTGCCGCCGTCTAGCTTGATGAAGACCTCGTCCCCAGCATCCAGGTGCAGAATCACGCTGTTGCTGGCATAGTCATAGTTCTGGTCAGCGTCCTGGGCGATGGCGCTGGCCCGGACCTGAGTGCCGGGCGGAGGAGGGAGAGGAACGGGAGGCAGGGGGTGCAGGGGAACCGGGAAAGGAGAACAGGGAGGAGGAAAGGGGCAGAGGGTTAGAGACAGACACAGAGGAGAGGGAGAGAGGATGAGGTGGGGAGTGCGGGCAATAATAGAAGAAAGTGAGGAAAGAAAAAAGGCAGAGGGGGAAGGAATGGAAGACAGGGAGAGAGAGAAAGAGGGACAGAGAATGGGGGAGAGAAATTAGGGGAATGAATGTCACAATTCTTTTAATTAGTGCTGTTGTAGAGAAGGGTTGCACCTCTTGGAAGACAGAGGGACAGAACATTACCATGGTCCCTTCTTTCCCCTCCAATGGTTTTTCATTTACTTGATCAGAGGGAAACAATTGAAGGAAAATAAGGTGAACTCATCCCCACCAAAAGAAACAAACAAGCCATACATAGTCTATTGCTCTTTGGAGTTAAGATGGAATCTTCCTCTTTGGTTTGCCAAAGAGAGTAGGTGGGGAGTGGTGCAGAAGAAGAGGGGACTTGTAGACAGATTTATCCCCCCATCCCTTTTACAGAGAACCTTAAACCAGTTCATCTCTAGGCCCTCTTTAGCTCTGTTGTATTTTGTTTTATCCTCAGATACTAATTACTATAGGGAAGGAGGAGGGAATCAGAAAAACTTAAAATTCTTCTCTTCCTCTCCCCTCCCCTTACCCCAAATGACTGAAGGGGGAACTGGTATTACATTTTGTTTTATAGCTGAAGAGTCATTTTTATTACTTTCCTAATCAATTATCCCATTCCATAATAACAATTTCTTCCATATATACATATAAATAAAACATATTTAGAGAGTATAATAGTCATCTAAGGGATTTTACCATCATTGAAGCTCATCTGATTTTCACAATCAACTATGAAGTGATAGAGTATTATTATTTCTATTTTATAGACAAGGAAACTGAGATTCCAAGTTTATAATAATACATCTAAATTCTACATGATAGTTGGTGATAGGAACTAGGACTCAGTTTTTCTGACTCACCAGTTCAATGATCTTTCCAACTATATATATATAAAAGGCAATTCTGGTAAGGGAGTCTTTTCACTCCCCAAATAATCCACAATCTACTTTTTGTTGCATTTTGGGTTCAGATACAGTCTTCTTCTTCTTCTTTCACTTTGCAGGGTAATTGGAGATGCTAGTTTCAAACAAGATTAAAAACTATATTAAGACTTAGGGACACCTTGTATTTGAAGAATGACAATGAAGAATTTCCTCCATATCCAACTTAAAAGGAAGCCTCTGGAAGGGTTCAGTTTGCAGGCCCTACCTAACTCATGGTCAGGGATATGATCACATGGTTTCTTCCCTATAAGATTCTCTTTGGAGTTGTCTCCTTCCTTTCAGGGTTAGAAGGGAAGAGACAACAAAAGGGAATGAGGCATCAGCAGCTCAGGGCAGGGAATGGAAATGTCAGTATATTTTCTCTCTCTGGTTCATCTTGAGACTTTAAATCTCAGGATCATGTGTCTGCTGGGTACTTTGTTTTCTGAAGGTAACTATAAGAAATGGAAAGAATATTGAACTTGGAATCAACCAAACCTGGGTTGGAGTCCCAGCTGTGTTACTCACTAGAGATATTTGACTGTGGGCAAGTTGTTTCATCTGTAAAATGGGGAAAATATATGTCATACCTTCTCTGAGGAACAAATGAGAGAATACAGGATATCCCCAAAGTCTTGGCATAGGTTTAAACTAGTAAAGCTTTAATATCTATTTATGTAGGATTGGGCTAAATGGCCTCTGACATCCCTTCCTATTCTGAGACTCTATGATTTTTACAGAGAGACAGAATGGAGAATTTGCAATAACTGTTTTAACTACCCTCAATTTTTCTGTAATAGGGCTGAGGTCACCTCCTTTTGATCAGATCCCTAGAAAGGAAGCTGACATATAGGAAGCAGTGTATAAAGATATTAAACTTAAAACCAAAACAAGACTTTGGGGAAAATCTTGCATCTGAAGCTCCCTGACCCTCACCTGCTGGTGTGACAAAGGGAAGAGTAACCATTACCTCACTCATCCCATTCTGAAGGGTTGCCCTCACTCTCTTCCCTGTCTGCAATCCCTCTCATGGAAATGTCCTTTTGAGTTTCTGAGTTGTAAGTATTGTGAATTCTAGCTGTGGCCTTGGGGAAAGATAAGTGTCCCCTACCCTACCTTTTCCTAGAACAGTTGGGGGGTCACCCTGACTCTGAATCCTAGGAACAAGGGTCATTCCAGAATGTAAAAAGAAATAAGAAAATTTCAGATATAAGAGAGGCATTTAGTTCACTATTCCTACCTATAACCCTAGAAATATTTGTGATCAATTAAGGGAGAAAAATAGGCCTCTCCTGATCTGTTCCTTTCCATAATTCTTCCCAATCTACTCTCCCTCCAATTTATGATCCTTAAAGTAGTCATTTAAGGGGCAGAGTACTGCTAGAAAACTGACTGCCTCCTATAGGCCCAAAGAATCAGTACAGGTCAACGGTGGAGTGGATTTGCAAATACTTGCATGCCATTAATTTAATATGAGAACACCCAAATTTTGGTCTATTTTTCTCTAACACATTCCAGGCTGTAAAAAGCTTCTGGTTGGATTCACAATCATTCTCCAGCTGGTTGCAAGGGAGGATTAGAAAAAGGGTGGAAAGACTCAGTTTCTTCATCTGGGAGATGGGTAAGAAGATTCTGTTTTCACCCTTGATACTTTCAACTTAGATTTTCGATATGATAAATAAAGATTTTGGGGGCATGGTGGGGGTTAGGTTTGGGGAAGGGTTTTGAAATTCTGAGCATCCCAGAGAAAAAAGTAGTTAACTTTTGGTGTTCTCTCCCTGTTCTTAGTATCATTTATTATTATTATTATTATGTGTGCATTTTGGTACCTCTGCTAATATATTACTGATATTCATTTTCATTACTCAGATTAATCTGGCATTAACTCATTAAGACAGTTTATTTTTAATAACCAAATCCATTTTAATATTTGCTGAATGAATGATGTAATAACCTTGCATTAGCAATCTCCTGGTGATATGACAGACATCTAGAAATATTATGATAATTATTTATTAATTACCGTGGTTGTACCTGAAATTATCCTGATTGTCTAACCAAGTATCAAGATCATGCCATTTCTAGTCTTTAGGACAGGGAACTGAACCTCAATAACACCAAAGACAAAAAGGAAAAAAAGGGATTTGAGTTTACCAAATGATATGATGAGGAAGATCAGGAAAGGGAATAGAAGACAATCATATACTTGATGTCTGGTAGTCAAGTGAAGGTTGAACAACCACTTGTGGTAATATTGTAGAGAATATAACAGAAACTTGCAATTCCATAAAACTTTAAGCTTTACAAAGTTTACTATCATATCTGATCCTTACAACAATACCCATTTTGCAGATAAGAGGTTTAAGTGAGTTGCCCAGGGTTACAAAGCTACTTATATTTGATTTAAGTAGGATATAAGTATATGATGTGGGATTTGAACTCCTGTGTTCCTGACCTCAAGTTCATGCTGCCCTTTCCTGGAGGGTTGGGCTAGATGACCTCCAAATCTGAGATCTGATGATTCCCATGGAGAAAAATAATAGGGAATTTTCAGCAACTGCCCAACTGACCTTATTTCTAGCAGGAATGGGATCACCTCCTTTTGACCAGTTCCCTGTAAAACAAACTAAAAAACAGGAGGCAGTGCATAAAGAATTCTGGAGTAAAAAGATCTGGGTTCAAACAATTTCTCTGAAATTTTTTGACTTTAGGCAAGTCAATTAATCTCCCTATAAAATGAGAGATTGGGCTAGATTGACTTTAAAATCCCTTCTTATTCTAGGTCTCAGATGAAAGCTTAAAGTTATGGAATAAGCCCAGAAAAAGGTGACACAATGTTACCGGGTCAGTTGAAAGCTGGAAATTGATTCTCAACCTAATCTTATTTCTTGCAGGAATTTTTGAGTTTATACATTTATACATTTATTGAAATCTCTTTAGTCAGCAGGTTTATTTGGGGTTGACCTGCCCTAGACTTGAATAGCTACTTTAAAGAAACCAGCCACTGATAAACTGCTTCAAGTATCTTGACTCTTGATTGGACATTTTGTCCCTTCATTAAACAGATACTACTAAGGGTCTAGATCTGTAGATGGTTTCTCAAGCAACCTTTCCTAAGTCTTCTACTCCAACATAATCTTACTACAGGGTAAATGTATTTCACTTGCTTTGGAGAGATATTGGGACTGCCTTCCCTCCAGCACCACTATTCAAATGGATTTTGGGTCCAGGGCTCTGACATAGTTCACCTCTCATAACTAGTCATGACTGAATCTTCCCTTAGCTTTAGGGGTAAAACATACACTCCTGAACCCACTAGAAGGAAAGAAGTGGGCTTTTTTTTAATATTGACTTCCTCAATTTTTATATTGCCTTGCCTCAGTCTCCTCTTTAAAGCACATTTTAAAATTCTTCCCTTTTCCCTATTAAAAAAATCTTCCAAAATCAGTATTGCAGAATTCCCAGACTGAAAGGGACCTTAGAGATCATCTATTCCAACTCATTCCTTATTCAGAAGAGGAAACTGAGGCCCAGAGAGGAGAAGAAACCTGTCCAAGGTCACACAGTGATAGAATTAGGACCAGAATCCCTCTTCTTTTAGTAACTAATACTGATTACAGATGCCTAATTCCTTTTTATGCTCCATACCCAATAGACCTCCATACCCCATTATATACTCTAAGATTTTAAGACCCTTCTCTTTAACTCCTATAAATGACCTATAAATTTGTAGTGGTGGAAATACCCTCTATTTTGTAACTGCATTGCCTAATATATGACTGGGTCAGAGCCAACACTATACTCCCTCCTTCCCTTTACTCTACCCCCATCCCCCCACCAAGGACCCAGTCTGGGTGTCTATGACTCCCCCAGTATCTAAGGACCTATCCATCCCTTCCTTTGAAATAGTCCTGGGATATGGGGTGGTGGTCAGGGAGATGGGGTGGTGATCAGGGAGATGGGAGCATCCATGTATAGCAAGCAAAAAGCACAGGCTGGACGTCAGAGATATGAGAAGCAGTCAGTAGCAGAAATGAATAGCCTGCCCAGAGTATCCAGAATACACTCCCAGCAGAAGAGAATGAAGACTCAGGAGAGACCAGCTCCTGGAGAATGATTGAAGCCCTTTCTCTCTAGCTTTAGGGGAGAGAATGGGGGGGGGGGCTGAATGGAAAGAATTCCGCTTCTCAGGCAACAACTTTGGCTGTCTTAAATCTGCCCCTCCCCAGTTCCTCTCTTTTTCCCCTCTCTCAGTCTCTGCCCCCTATCCCTCTCTCCTCCTATTCCTTTTCCTTTCCCCCTTTCCTTTCCTTCTTCTAAATCTTCCCTAGGGGCTAGTCCTAGGTGCCCACATTCTGAATTGTTCTGAAAGATGGAGAGCATACTGACTTGGGGCACAGTCCATTTATTTCCCACCCACCCACCCAAACCTGATTAGAATGAATATCATGAATTAGTTACAAAAGGCCAGTTTAACTGGGGTGAGAAGTGTGGGTCAGGACTAGTGTCAAGGTCTGAGACTGACAGTGTGGGTGGGGTTATAGGCAAAGATAAAAGGTGTCTGTGCCTCGAAATGATGGGACTTTCTCCTCCCCTACTGGCTGCTTGCCTGAGTCATTCACTGGTCCTGAACCTCTCCCCATCCCCAAAGAGTAGGGCCCTGATTTGCCAGGCTCTGCCCAGACTGTGCTCCTCGCCTGGATGTAAAGCTAGTGATGGAAGTAAGCTGTCATTATTGCTCCAGAAGTGATTTTAGTGTATTTTTTGGCATTAGGCACCTTCCTTCAGGTCACCCAGTGTGGGGCAGGGCCTGGGAAGGGTGGTCTTGGTCAATTGTCTTGGAAAGACCAAGCCCACAGCCCTTCATCCCAATCCCTGCAAGCTCTTAATTCAAACTTTCATTGGGGGAAAAAGGAGAAACTTGGGGCTCAGCATTGAAAGGTGACATTGCTGAATCTTTTATTGCTGATTAATAAGCAGAATTGCATTCTAATCAAGGCTAACCCCTTACAGGACCTGGGGTAGCCTAGCTTGCCCAATTTAGCAACTGAGGGCAGAGATGAAAGGACAGTAAAAAAGGATGAGACAGGCACACAGACACATCACTATGGCTTTTGCCTAATCTCTACCCCCTCCACCTTTAGCTGTACTTATGTTCAGGCAGACAGACAGGCAGGCAGAGTCTGAGAAGACAAGGGATATTGGAGAAAAAAGACTAATCTGATACTAAAGTCCCAATGTCATCCCTCCCCCTTCTGCTCAGTTGCTTGAGAGTCCTTTTCTCCTGCTCCCACAATCTGAGGACTTAGCTTGACCACACATCCTCCCTCCCACCATCAGTGGACAGCCATGAGGGACATTTCGGCCCAGGCTCAGTCAAAGGAATAATTATGAAATGAACTGGTGGGGGGGGGGTAGGCGATGGCATTAAAAGCTTGGAGTTTCTGATCTTCCTCTTTCCTTCTCCCTCAAGGTGAAGAAATCAGTCACAGTTGCAATTTCTTCCTGCATTTCTAAGTGCCATCCCAGGTTTATGGGCTCCTGGGGATTGGAAGTAGGCAGGCAAAAGGGGAAAGACTCTCCTGGGCAGATTTTTGGATGCCACCCTTCCCCCCAAGCAAATAAGGAGGAGAGAGGAACTGCAGCACAACTCAGACACCCGCAAGCCCTGTCTCTGGGAAGCAAACTTTTCCCACAGGGACTACCCTACTAGGTCCTGGGAGATAGGGACAGGGTTAGGTGCAGATTCTACTTGAAAGAAGGTCAGTTAGCAAGCCCCCAAGGATTGGAAGGCCCTGGAGAGTGGGATTTGAGGTCTAATGATCTGTGAGCCCTGGCTATGCTAAGCCCTTTTGATTCTAGTACCTGCTTCACCGGCTGTCAACGTTCCCTCCCATCCCAGCTCACAATCCCTTCTGTTTCCTGCCTCCTAGCACCCCTGCTCTCCTGACCCTCTGGCCCTGCCTATCTCTAATTCTCCCCTCAACGGTCTCTCTTTAAAGCCCTTGGGTCCTCCCCACTCATTCTCAGTGCCCACCTGTCGTCCTGGTCTTCGGATTCTAGATGGGAATTGAGAGATCCTCTTCTCCAACCTACTTATTATATAGAGAAGGAAACTGAGATCCTGAAAGGGGAAATGACTTGTCCAAGGTCACAGAGGCAAAGAGGACTAAAATCCGGGCTCTTACTCCGAATCTACACACCGTGCCCCCCCCAGCTCCCTATTCCCAGTCACCTCCCCACCTCCATTCCCTGATACCCACCTACCTCGGAGACCCTGTGCTCAAGTTTTCCGGTTCTCAAGACCTTGCCCCGGGCCCCACTGCACCCCAGCCCCAGCCTCTCCTGGTCCCCACCTGCCCGTTCTTGCAGAGGTCGGCCCACATGCTGGTGCCATCCCCTCCTCGCATCAGGACGTGGTAGGTGAAGAAGTAGGTGCCGGGGATGTTGCACGTGAACTTGCCGCTGGCCGCATCGTAGTTGTTCCCCAGGTTGGTGACCACGTCGTCGAACTTGAGGATCTCGTAGCCCTCGTGGGGATTCTTCAGACCAGCGTAGAAGGCCACCCGGGGCACCGTGGTGTAGGTGGCCGTGCTGATGGCCCCGTTGCCCCCGGGGCCCGGAAGCCCGGGGGGGCCCGGTTTCCCGGGCTCGCCCTTGTCCCCGGGAGGGCCCGCGGGGCCCGGGGGGCCGGGGTCCCCCGGAGGTCCCGGGGGGCCGGGCTTCCCGGTTCTGCCAGGCTTCCCCTGGGGTCCCTGCACCAGGGTGGAGGGCGGGGGTGCGCCGCCGTGCTCGCTCAAGGCCTCCCCGTCGGGGCGGGCGGCGGCGGTGGCGCCCGGGGCCCGGGCCGGGTAGGGGTCGCACACCATCCGGCAAGTGCCCAGCATCTCATAGTGGCCGTCGGGGCCGCCGGAGCTGACCAGCACGGGGATCAGCACGACCAGGACCAGCAGCATCACCACTCCCACTGCGGCCGCCAGCAGCGTCTTCCTCCCGGCGCGGAGCCTAGCGAGCGCCGGGCCGCCCGGTCGCGCCGTCGGGGCAATGGTGCCAACGGGGCGGGGGGGCGCCGGCCGGGCGCCCGTGCTCAGGGGCGGGCCTGCGGAGCTCCGGGCATGGGGCCGGGCGGAGCGCGCGGCGCGGCCGAGCCCTGCTCCCTCCTCCCGCCCTGCCTCCCTCCCGCCGCGCCGCCCGGACTGAGCAGCGCCGCCGCCCGCTCTCCGCCTCCCGCTGCCCCCCCGCCCCGCGCCCGCCCCGCCCCCGCCGCCGCGCCCCCGGCCGCGCCCCCGGCCGCGCCCCCGGACTCTGCGGCCGCGGGGGAGGCGGAGGACCGGGCGGGGCCGAGGCTCAAGCGGGCTGCGGAGGCTGGGGCCCGCCTCCCGGGAGGGGAGCTGGCGGGGAGGGGGGGGAGAGAGAGAGAGAGAGGGGGGAGAGAGAGAGAGAGAGAGAGGGAGAGGAGAGAGAGGAGAGAGAGAGAGAGAGAGAGAGGGAGAGAGAGAGAGAGAGGGAGAGGAGAGAGAGAGGAGAGGGGGGGAGAGAGGGAGAGAGAGAGAGAGGGGGGGGGAGAGAGAGAGAGGGGGGGGGAGAGAGAGAGGAGAGAGGAGAGAGAGAGAAAGGGAGAGAGAGAGAGAGAGAGAGAGAGAGAGAGAGAGAGAGAGAGGAAAGAAACCAACGGACACAGTGAGAGACACAGAGAGACAGAGAGAGTCAGGGAGAAATGAGACTAAGAAGGGGGAGGGGAAGGGGCTAGACTTATCCACGAGAAAGAAGGCAGAAAGACCAGAAAGCAGAGCGATCCAAGGGGAGAAACGGACGTGGAGATAAGGAGACAAAAAAAGGACTGAGATTCCGGGCGTCTGATTTGACGGGAGGGGGCGCGGGGAGAGAGAGAGAAAGTCAGAGAGAGCAAAGAGTCAGACACACAACAAAGTGAGGACTGAAGTGGACAAAGAGAGGGATGAGAGCGGCGGCAAGCGTCAGGATGCTGGTATCAATCCGCTTCCATTTGGGTCGGGCTTTGGAGGTTCTCCACCGACTCTCGCCCTTTGCAGAAGAGGGATAATGAGACAGCTGGGAAAAGAAAGGGCAGAGAAAAGGGAGGGCAAAGAAGGAAGGGGGAGACGGGATAGACGGGATAGAGGCAGGGGCTACAGCCCGGGGCTCTAGCTGTGCGGAAGACATGGAAACGAGATGGGATTACTGGGGTCTAATCGGCTAGGGAAGCCAGCATTTATCCAGAGCGCCCGGCCTGATCAGCGCCCGGTCGAAAGCTTTGATTCCAGACTGAATGTTTCTGAAGGAGCCTCGAGAAGAGGTCTCTTGCTCCGCTGACTTAACAGCCAGGCTTGTAGACACATCTGCCGTCAGGAGACTGGCCCTTGAGAGTCACAGAGGCAGCATCCTCCTTCCAGCATCCGCTCCAGTATGAGGCACAACCAATCCCCATTCCTACCCCGGTCAGTGGAGAAATGTCTCCCCCACCCCAGGAAAAAAATCGACCTACTTGATGTTTGCCCAAGGTCTGAAAAAAAAAAAGAATTTCTACAGGGGATAGTCCCTTCCAAGACTGCAGTGTATGCAGAGGGAATACTTTGGTTTTTAAGGGGTTAATCTCACACTCTCTACCCCTTCTGCTCCCAGCCCCCCCAGTCTCCCACATCTCATCACTCAGCTCCTTTTTCCTATTAAGTTTGGGTTGCTCCCCTTTTCTCGATTGCATTAAAGTGTTTAGGTTGCATAAACTGAGATGTGTCTCCTTCCATCAAAATATTTGTCATATTATTTGAGGCAGAGCTGCACTGCTCTAGTGCTTCCCCCACCCACCCTCTATTTATCTTGCCCAACAGGGGCTCTGCCATTTCAAGCGATGCCTCCTTTTCTGGCTGAAGGGTGAGTGCCCTTCCCTCCTGCCATCCCTCCCCAGAGGCCCTCTCCAACCATATCGGGAAATAGAAAGTAAGTCCCTGAGAAATCACCAGGGTCTGAAGTTGCTAAACTCCACTCTACGCTCTATCCGTCCCCTCCTGATAGAAAAACACTCTACTCAGGAACCAGCTCTTCTCGGGAATTTCTGAACTACTTGACCAAATTGCTGCCTTAAAGGCATGGCTGGTGTGGTGTTAAGTTACAAGGTTGGAAAGTTTCCAAATGTGTGCAGGTATTTTTTTTAACTCAGTCTTGAGTTGAAGAGCATTTTGGACTGCCTTCAACTCCCAACTAACTGCCAGAGAATACCGGTATAATGGGGATGCTGTATGTCAGAGTGAAGTCTAGGAAGAAAGGGTGGATGAAGAAATGAAGCACTATTCAGGACTTAGGAAGAACTGACCCTTTCCCATCGCAAGTGGAGAACAAAATCCCCATTAGACTTTACCTAGTTGTGGCTAGGTGGAGCTTTGGGCTTATGGGTAAGAATGGAAGAGCTGTTGACTTAAGCACTAGATATAAATTTGCATAGTAATTAGCACATGGAGAGGCAGCTGCACAGTCAGGACAGACCCCTGGATTTCAAGTCAAACAATGTTGCCCAAATCTCTGTTCACCCACTTAGTGGCTGTGTGACCTTGGGCAAACTACTTTCTCTTCACAGTCTCAGTTTCTTCCTCCGTATAAAGTAACTTCCTAAAGTTAAACTTCCTTCAGATATATCATACTCTGATTTTATGTCTTGTTGAGACAACATGGCCCCAAATTGACCCCTCATAAACTCCTCCTTTCTTAAAACCTTTGAGGTCTGTTCCCCAAGTTCCCTTCTCTGTGTGTTTCTCTTCTCCATTCAGGAGTTATTGGAAGAGACAACCCTCCTCTCTGACCGCCCTCCCCTTTCCAGCCCGGTTGGCATTGGGGGGGGGGGCATAACATATGCCACTAAAGAGAGACAAGCTTATTCTGATGCCCCCCCAGCCCCCAGCCCAAAAGATGGTTCCCTCCGGCTCGACTTGGCGTCTCTGTGAGCCCAGCCGGATTTTCCCCGCTTCGCTGGAGTGGAAAATAACGGCTTCAAACTTTGCAGTGAGGATCTAGTGCCAGCACTTTAATTAACAACCATCTTGGCCTTCCAGACTGGACCAATAGCTGCTGTTAGCACTGTTTCTGCTGCCTCCAAAGAGCTGGATGGGTAAGGGTGAGTGCCCTGTCCAAATCCTAGAAAGAGAAACCCTCCAGGACTGGAGACTCTCTCAAGAGGAGTCATGCTTAGGGAGAGAAAACCTACTCTTTGCTCTTTTCTTTGAGAGGAGAGAACAATACAGGCCTTAGCTCCTGGACAGCTCCTCTACCTGTTCCTCTGGTATCATGCAGCCATCACTGGCTAGTTTTGGTGAGGACATCCCAGCCTGGAAACCCTCAAATCAATAATGCCCCAGGTCCTGGGTCACAGTCTCTTTCCCATCTTAATTCTTTTTTTGAACCTTTAGATTTCGGAGTCATGGAAAGAGCCTTAGATTTAATCAAAAGACCTGGGTTTGAGTCCTGGCTCTCATTTATTAGCTGTGTAACCATGACCAAGGCATTTCACCACTTTGATCAAAGTTTTCTCACACCGAGAAAATAATAGTTTCTCAAAAGTTTTATAAATGATGATTTTATTGTTCAGTCATTTCCATTTGTAATCCCATTTAATGTGTCCTTGACAAAGATACTGGGGTGATTTGCCATTTCCTTCTCCAGTTTACAGATGAGGAAACTGAGGTATGCAGGGTTAAGTGAGTTGCTCAGGGTCCCACAACTAGTAAGTGTCTAAGATCTGACTTGAACTCCAGTCTTCCTGACTCTAGACGGCATGCTCTATCCATTCTGCCACCTAGCTGTCCCATGATGATGATAACGGGTGTTTGTGAAATGTTTAAAGTAAATTACATTGATTATTTCATTTAACCTCCTACCACATAGATATTAGAATTATGATGAATTTTTTTGTTTTTTTCCAAGAAAATGGTGTTAAGTGACTTGCCCAAGGTCACACAACTAGGTAAGTACTAAGTGTCTGGGGCCAGATTTGAATTTAGGTCTTTCTGACTCCAGGGCCAGTGACACCTAAATGCCCCCTAGTTATGATAATTTATTTTTGCAAGGCAATGGGGTTATGTGGCTTGCCCAAGGCCACACAGCTAGGTGATTATTAAGTGTCTGAGGCCAGATTTGAACTCAGGTACTCCTGACTCCAGGGCCAGTGCTCTATCCACTGCACCACCTAGACACCCCAAGTTATAATAAATTTTAAAAAAGACATCATTGATAGAGCACTGGCCCTGGAGTCAGGAGGAGCTGAGTTCAAATCTGATATCAGACATTTAATAATTGCCTAGCTGTGTGACCTTGGCAAATCCCTTAATCACATTGCCTTAAATAAAAAATGTTTTGAATTGTCAGACCTAACAAACTGTGGTATATGTATGTCATGGAACACTATTGTTCTATTAGAAACCAAGAGGGGATTCAGGGAAGCCTGGAGGGATTTACATGAACTGATGCTGGGTGAGATGAGCAGAACCAGAAAAACACTGTATACCCTAACAGCAACATGGGGGTGATGATTAACCTTGATGGACTCACTCATTCCATCAGTCCAACAATCAGGGACAATTCTGGGCTTTCTACAAAGGAGAATACCATTTGTATTCAGAGAAAGAATTGTGGAGTTTGAACAAAGACCAAAGACTACTACCTTCAATTTAGGGGAAAAAACTGTTATCTTATTATGTAACTTTGCTACCTCTTATACTTTATTTTTCTTCCTTAAGGATATGATTTCTCTCTCATCACATTCAACTTAGATCAATGTATACCATGGAAACAATGTAAAGACTAACAGACTGCCTTCTGTGGGGGTGGGGGGAGGGAAGCAAGAATGGGGGGGAAATGTAAAACTCAAAATAAATAAAATCTTTCTTTTTAAAAAAATGTCAAACTTAAAAAAGTGGGGGGGTGGCTAGGTGGTGCAGTGGATAGAGCACTGGCCCTGGAGACAGGAGTACCTGAGTTCAAATTTGGCCTCAGACACTTAATAATCACCTAGCTGTGTGGCCTTGGGAAAGCTACTTAATCCCATTGCCTTGCAAAAAAAAAATCTAAAAAAAAATTTAAAAAAAGACATCATTGAATTTTAGACAAAACTGAAGTGACTTAACCCAGGATCACACTGCTAGTAAATACCAGAGACAGGATTTGAAAACAGGTCTGCTTGTCCCCATGTCCAATACTCTATGCAATATACAATATCACTTCTTTAATAACAGAGTTCTTATGAGGAGAAAGAGATAATGTATGTAATTTAACCATGAGGCTTTATATCAATGTGAGCTATCAGTATCATTCTCTTTTTTATCAAACTCATTCCTACCCAATCTCTTAAGATCATCCAGGCAGAAGAACACAATGACAATAATATTTGTAATCATTGTTATCATTTATTATATTATTTATCATATTATCAATGATTTAATTTATTGTTGTATTACTTAATATTGTAAGCCCTGGGAATGGGATTTGATCACAGTAATAATTATATAGCAGTATAGGGTTTACAAAGAACTTTACAGGCATTATCTCATTTGATCAACAGCCTTCATCCAAAGGACATTTTGAACCACAGGACAAATAACATATCTTGATCTTCCATCTTTTGACTGGGGGAGTAGGAATAGAGTAATCTTGATACCTAAACTGTTTGCTCCTCAAAACCACTTACTGTCCCAATAAGCATTCTTTAAGTTATCCATTATGTACCAGCCACTGTGCTAGGGTTTTCTGGTACAAAGACAAAAGTTAACCAGAACTTTGACCTCAAGGGATTTACAGTTTTACGAGAAGGAAACAATTGTGTAAATAGGTAAATGCAAGATAATTTGAGGAAAGATGATGGGTGGGAGGGAAGGAAAGGTCTCTTTCCAGAGGTGGTACTGGAGTTAAGCCTTGGAAGAAACTAAGAATTTGAAAGGATAGGGAAGAAGGGGCAGACAGTCTATGCAAAGACATGAAAAAAGGTGATGGCTTTTCCAATTGAAGGAATAGCAAATTTCCCTGACACCTAGAAGGACTGCCCCCCTGGGGAACTTAGGTTAGTAGAAAGGAAACCTGGATACTGGGATGGGAGGAGGGTAAAGCCATACACTGCTGGGAGCTTATCTGGGTTTTTGTCTAGGAGCCAGTGAACAACAAGGAGGTCGATGTCCTCAGCTTTTCTTTGAGTTGTTTTGGTTTGTTTTGTTTTGTTTCACTGCATTTTGGTTGTAGGGAAGAAGTCCTCCAGCACCTCCCATTATTCCCTATGATGCTCACAATTCCAGCAAAGGAGTAGGGGAACCAAGGGAGAATTATGCATATTTGTCACTGTGAGGAAGTGAGAGTTGGGATGTGGATGTGAATGCTTATGGTGTGTTTGAAGTTGAATGAATATGTGTGAATGTGTTAAGGGTGTGTAGTATTGTGTGTGTGTGTGTGTGTGTGTGTGTGTGTGTGTGTGTGTGTGAGATGGCACACATCTTTTCCACTGGTCTCTGCTTCCTTCTTTACAGCAATCATTTGGGATAAAGGTAGAGGCAAGAATTTACCATCTAAAAGATAAAGAACTTGCATCTCAGCCTTTCTCCCCCTTTCTCTGTCTTTTCTGGTGGAACCCCTTTTGTTCCTCACTATCTACTATCTATCAGCACACACAGAGGGTTTAATTATCTAACCAAATTTGAGGGGACTTATATACAATTGAGCCTTCTCACATTTTTAGGTCATGTTTTTCAGCTCTCCTCAGTTTTGAAGCATTAATGATTCTCTTCTAGGGGGTTCTTGTCAGATTCATTCATTTTTTTCATTCATTCATTCATTCTCATTCATTCATTCTTTGCTTTCTCTTTAGTCCTAGTTCAAGTTATTGGTTTCAACCCCCCCTTGTGGTCTCTGGTGGTATAAAGTTTTGGTTTTGGGGTGTTTTTTCCCTTTCTGTTTAGGCCCCAAAATGTTGACTTTGTGACATAATATAATAGAAAGAGCACCATACTAAGTTACAGAAATCATGATTTCAAGTCCTTACTGTCTCCAATTAGTTACATGCCTTTTAACAAAAGTTTCCTTCTCCCTGACTCAGTTTCTCTATTTGTAAAATGAGGAAAAATAAGACCTCTAAGGTCCATTCCAGCTCTAACATGTTAAAGGAAAATCCATTGATTTATATTCAATACTGAAAAAATACTTAGGATCCAAGTTTAAGTGCCTTCTTCCTCTCCTCCCTCACTTTTTCTTTTTTTATGATTTTCATCATATTTTGGGCAAATGAAAATTATTATGTGTACTTCTGGGGATTGTCCCTGAGTTAGGGACAATGTCATGGAAAAGTTACAAGATTAAGCAAAGCTCTGAAATTCAGGCCTCCTGGGTCTTAATTCTAAATGTGATAATGCTCAAAGGAGCTTTCATCAAATACTTCCATTCTCCCAAGGTACCAGGCTACAGAGAAATTCCTACTTGTGACTGTGTGCATTATTAGTATGTGTATGTTGGTGGAAACTTGGAGGGGTATGGTGACTAGAACTCTTCACGGAGAGAGGCATGGGAAATGAGATCTTTACTCCCTCTTTCTGAGGAAGAATGGAGACCTGACTTGACCCAAATGGGTATCTATTTCCCCCCTTCTCTCATCCCCTATCCCTAAAAAATAGGCTGAGCACTCAGGCAAAGCATTTTAGCAGATCCTAAATAACCTAGATTAATGGTCTCAGAGATTGGTGGGGTGGGGTGGGGGGAGGAGGGAGGAGTGAAATTCTTATTCATTGTACTCTGAGAGCATATGCTGAAGGTGGGGAGTAGGGGGGGAAACATTTGCCCATTTTCTGTTTACTCTTTTAGCCAGCTGGGGGAGCAGCTGGGGTGAGCCCTATCAGCTCTTAACCCCATGGGTTCTTCAACCCTTAGTCTCTCCTTGCTCCTTTTCTCATCCAACCAGCAGAGGGAGGCCATCCCTCTCTGCCCCCCAAAATCCAAGCTTTCTTTTACCCCTGTTCTGGGTAGGGACGGCAAGGTAGGAGAGGAGAAAAGGGAGAGCAGATGGGAAAACAGCTTCTTCACCCCCCCCCCCCCCCACCAAAGGCCTTGGATCAGGAAAATTGCCTAATCAGAGGGGCCATCTCCCCCCCCCCCCCCCACCGCCCAGCCCGCTCCTCTGAGCTGCATGTATAAGTAATGAGGCTCGGCAGCCCCTACAGGAGCCAATATAATGGCGGGTGTTACGGGGTCAGCCTCCGAGACAGATAGCGTTATGAACAAGTGACAGGCAGCACAATTATGCCTCCGACTCACAGGGAGAGAGTTGGGAGCAGGAGGCTGAGCCCCAGTGAATATGAATCTCGAGCTCCTCTTCCAAGCTCCCTCCACATAGGACTCTGACCTCCCCTCCATCCTCTAAGCCCCCAAGTTGCCTGCTGCCCACCCCCAGCCCAGTGTAAATGCGCATTTTAGGGAAAGGGATTGTATGTTTGTGTGTGTGTGTGTGTGTGTGTGTGTGTGTGTGTGTGTGTGTGTGTGTAAGAGAAGCTCATCAACTGGCCTGGAAGAAAGAAGCAAAGGAGATTTTTTTTTTTTGTAGATTTCTGGAAAAAGAGTTCTGTTGGTCCTCTGGGAGCCATGGGTGAGAATGGCTTTTTTTTGGGGGGGGGGATGACAGGAAATGTTTGAATCTCTAATCCCTGGTTGCAGGGATTTTTACTCTTCTGAGATCCCCAGCTCTCTCTCTCTCTCTCTCTCTCTCTCTCTCTCTCTCTCTCTCTCTCTCTCTCTCAGAGAAGGGAAAGGGGGTCACCTATTCCACTGGATCAACATCTATTAAATGCCCACTATGTGACAGGGACAAAAAGTTTTTGCTGTTAAAGAGAATCCATTCTGCTCTTGGGGTGCTTACATTCTGCTGATCAAAACTCCTGGGTCCCTTTCTCTGGTTCTCAGTGGACCTCTAGCATTTCTCCCTCTGGAATGCCTTTCCCATCCTCCAAAAAGACTGAATGATGAGAGGAGAGCTGCTGAAGCAAGCAAAGAGGAGATTGGGACTGAGGCTCAAAGGGACTGGCCCCTTTCCTTTTCTGAGGGAGTTCTCAAACAAAGCAAAAGATTGATTGATTGATTGCTCATCCCTCCAGGGCTTTTCTATGCGAGAGTCTTTGCTAGGAAATATCCTGTTGTTATGGGAGAGCCAGGGAAACTGAGGTACTGTCTTCCTTCTTAGAAGGAAAGACATGGCTTGATATTCCTGATTTCATTTGTTTGCCTCTAAGGATATCCTGAACTGAACATTTTGATGGATTCTGTGGGCATTTTGAATGTCTGTTTGCTTCTCAACTGTTCTCATCCCTCCTCCACCATCACTAGGTACTTTCCAGACACCCCACCACCACCTCTGGCAGCAGCAAAGATTTATTGAGCACCTCCTGGGTCTATTTGTCTGTCTGTCCTTCTGCCTGTCTTAGTTCTAACCCCTAGTCAGGGGGCTGTGCATATGAAAGTGTGTATTGTACATGTGATCCCTGGGACCACAGCCCTTCTGGATCCCTATGATAAATCGGGAGGCATTTGTCCCCCCTTACCCACCCTAACTACCCCCTCTTCTTCTAGCCTCTCCAAATCTGATGGTGCTTGGGGATCCTCAGCATGCCAGCTCAGGAAAGGGGAGGGGGTATGGAGAGGAGGTTTAATTAGCAGCCAATGCCAGGCAGCGGGCGGCAGGGAGAGGAGCGGCACTGACTTTTCCCTCTATAGATCCGTCTCTCCGGGAGAGGCACTCACCATGCCCAGTTTCAGCTTTTTATTTTCAGAATCTGTTTAACCCTTTCTTTGCTACCCTTTGGTCTCTCTTCCTGAGCATAGTCTGGAATTCCCATCCTCCAAATTTTCTGCTTTTTCATCCTAAGAACCAGGGAAGTTACTAGTTTCTGCTCTCAAATTCAGGAAATAAAATGACTCTTACCATCAGAGACTTGGTCTAATCTCACCCCATTTAACAACCTTATGCTCCCCCTCCTCTCCCTTCTCTTCCTCATCCCTATTTTCTCAAATCATTTCATCCTTATTCCCATTCACCTCCATCTCTCTCCCATCTGTTTCCAGTTTTCTTAATCTAAGCTAAGGAAACTGTGGAAAGTTGAGGTGCAACTCCCACCTTCTTTCCCCACTCTATTCCAATCCATGAACTAGAATTGTTCCTAAGTCGCCCTTCTTGAGGAAAGCAATGTGGGGGAATCGAAGAGAAAAAGAAAGAGTCGAAGTTTCCCCTACTCACCTGCAGATCTGCTCCATCTTTACCCCTCCTCCAACTTCTCACTCCCAGGATCATTGGCCAATTGAGATGTCCAATTCTACCAACAAGAGAATTGATTCATTCCATGTCAGAAGGTTTTCCTTTCTGCACCACAACCTGAAGTCTTCAGTCCTTCCTACCTTACGATCTAGGGCTATCTTTAGTCATTCTAATTCATACCTGGCCACTGGACACAGATGGCTCTGGAGGAGAAAGTGAAACTGGTGGCCTAGAACAGCACCCCCTTACTCAAACTCAATTCATGTGCTTGTCATAGTATCACCTTCCTTGATTTCATGATCTTCTTTGAGAAAGACAAAAAACATCACCTCCTGATCATTCTTATGAGGATCATGAGCACAGTCTGGACAATTATAAACTGGCCAAGAGGACTAGTTATTATCTCTTCACTTTCCAGCCAGGACTTTTAAACACAAGGTCATGGAGCCCCAAGACTGTAGTGATTTTAGGGAATATTGGAGTCTGGGTTTGACCTGGAATCTTCATTATGTCTGAACTGTAGAAACAAAAGGATCACATAATGTGGGAAGCAGAGATCTGCTTTCTGGAGTATGGAACCTACTGAACTAGAAGAAACTGGGAAAGTACTTGGAGAATAAACACAATCACCATTAACTTAACAATGGATATTTCTTACAAAGCCCTTTACCTACATAATCTCATTTGTTCTTATTATCTTTATTTTATATTTGAGGAAACTGAAATTCATAGAGATTGATTTATCCAGAGTCAGTATCTGAAACAGGATTGGAAACCAAGTCTCTCTGATTCTAACTTTAGCCCTCTATCCTCTTTGCTACAAAAATAAATTAACCAATCTAGAGGGGATACAAAGAGACCCTGCCCTCAATGAGGTTACAGTCTATTAAGAATGTGCAATGAGACTGAAAGATAACTAAGATAATATGCTGCAATATAATGCTCCTAGAAAACTGAACTAGAGAATTATAAAACAAGGGGATAATCCTTCTCAAATTCTCAGAAGTATTAGAGAGGAGATCCAGAAGGAGGGAGAGAGGAAGAAAACAAGCATTTATTAAGTGCCCATTGTAGGCTAGACATTGTGCTATGTACAGGCATTTGATCCTCAAAACAATCCTGGGAGGAAGGTGCTCTTATTATTCCCAATTTACAGTTGAGGAAACTGAGGCAAACAGGTTAGATAATTTGCTCAGGGTCACACAGTTGTGAGTATCTAAGCCCAAATTTGAGTGATCTTCCAGATTTCAAGTCTAGGTGGTGTATCCCTAAAGTTTTGTTTTAGAAGGTTGTTGGTGAGTGAATTGGGGGTGCCCTGAGAGCAACATTAAGAGTCATGAGATAATAACATTGGGCTCCAAAGAGATTTTCTAGAGGTTTTTTGGGGGGAAAAGGGAAAGCTAGTTGCTCTGAGGGAGAGAGATGAATCATACTTGCCTGGAAGCAGAAGGATGGACCTTACAGGGGAGACAGCTGCCTCAAAGACTTCTATCAGGCAGGAGGAAGGATGTGATACTACATAAGGAAAAGAAAGAGTGACCTTTCTAACCTGGGGAGTCTAGATATCTATTTTCTTACAAGTCACAGAAGTTGCTGGAGGATATGGTATTAGCTCAGATATTTCTGAGATTAGAAACCTGGAGTCCTGGTACCCACCCCCACTGCTACATTTCTTCCTTACCTCCTATCCTTTTGAGCTTCTCCCTGCTAAGCCTACAGCCTATGGGCTTCAGCCAGAGGAAGGATGTCTTGCTTCTCAGCAACTGGGATTTGTAAATATTTATAGGAACACAGAACAGATCAGTGACTGACAAGCAGAGGGAGGAGGTAGGGACCCTACTCTCATCTACTTGCCTTGATTTAGCCAGAACCCTGACCTGATTTGAGGAAAGATGGTAGATGGAGGAACAGGCTGGAATTGAGGACCCCATGGGCTTTACTACTAGAGGGAAGAATATGAGTGTTTTTGCATTAAGCATTTATATATTACCCAGTATTTAGGGTTTAAGGCCCTGGCTTCAGGGAACCTTCCTGCTATGGTCAGAGAGGATATTAGAAGAAAATGCCTTCTCTCCCACACTGCCCCCCTCACATGCTCTCAAAGGAGAATGTCTGAGCATCTGTTTTAGAGATACAGTATTCATAAACTCCCAGCAACCTCTACCTTGAACACAAAAATCACACACATCCAAACATACAAAATCACATGCTCTCATACACTTCTATATATTCTTTAACATATATTCATACTCATATATAGGGACAGCTAGGTGGAGCAATGGATAGAGTATCAGCCCTAGAGTCATGAGGTTCTGAGATCCAATCCAGCCTCAAAAACTTACAAGGCTATATGTCCCTGGGCAAGACACCTAACCTTGTTTTGCCTCAATTTCCTAACCTATAAAATGAACTGGAGAAGGAAATAGCAAGCCACTCCTGTCTCTCTGCCAAGAAAACTCCAGATGAGGTCAAAAGAATTGGACACAACTAAACAACAACATACATATTTCTCTTAAGCATAGTCACATTCAGGCATAGAAGGCCCAGCTTCTGGGGTCCTGACATTATATGGTAGATGAAAACTTCATTATTTCACCTTTGGCAATATTGGAGATACAAAGAATGGAAGGTGAGAAAGAAGACAAAGTATTTACTCATCTGATAGAACAGAAGCTCCTTGAAAGCAGAACCTACTTCATTTTTGTCTACAACTCCATCATCCAACAGAAAATGCAATGGTATTTGAAAAGGATGGAATCAGAAAGAGATAGACAGGGATATTGTCAGAGAGATAAAGAGGAAGACCATGGGAGATGGGAAACAAAGATAAAAAAGAGAGGAAAGTGAGTCAGACTCAGAAGCAAAAACAGAGATAGAGAAAAAGAGAAAGAGGGAGAGTCCATCAGTCTTGGAGAAAGAGACAGAAATGGGAAGAAACAAAGGCAGAGACAGACAGACAGAGACAGATTCCTACTCTCTCCCTGACTTTTCTCCCAGGGAATTTGCCCCTAAATGGGAAGCTGTCACATTACTGTTCCAGTGGATTGTAAGAAAAGCCCTAAACCGACATCTTCTCTCTTCTCCCTTCTCCCTTTTCCCTTCTCCCCCCTCCCCCATACCCAAGGCTCAGTTCCCCTTCCCTCCCTCTCTGGATCTTGTCACTGTGGTTTTGCTTCGATGGCTGACTGGGCAGCCCGGGAGTGGTGACAAGTCAGGAAAGAAAGTGCCGAGGGCAGGCATGCCTTGCCACTACATCCCTGCTGCCAAGCTTACCCATCACTGCCCATTTCATCACCCACAAGAAGCACAGCTGAGTTCTAGGGAAAGGGCCAGGAGAGATCCACATTCGGGCAATATCTCCTGCAGTTAAGAGATGGATAGGAAGACAGGAGGAGGCTCTAGCTTGTTTTTCATAAGGGATCTTTCCCTAGCTTGATAATCAATCTCACCTATGTGCCCCATCCACCACCAGGAGGAGCTGAGTACAGGCACAATGGCACAAACCTTTCTAATATCCAGTAGAGATATGTTTACTGCTACCTGTAAGAAATTTATAGGATTAAGTTAGGAGCTAGGAGATTGAAAGGTAGGGAGGACTATTGAGGAGCAAACCACATTAAGAGAATAGCAACTAAAGCCCTTGACACTTGTCTGAGATTCCTTTTGGGCCCAAAAAGTAACTAGTCAAGTTAATAAGTATTTATTAACCATCTACTATGTGCCTCCCCAAATATTCCTATGGACTATTTGTGCTTGACCTGTGGTAGAGCATTCCAAACTCATATTGGTCTGATTAGTAACAATCAGACACACTGTAACTTGCCTCTAACATAGTGATGTCAATTTGGTCTTCTTTGATAACAAAGAATAAGAACCAACCTAGGTTCCAGGCACCATGGCTAAGCTCTGGGAATATAAAGAAAAGCAATAGTTCCTGACTTCAAGGAGTTCACAATCTAATGGGGAACGGAGGGGACATACAAACAACTCTGTAAAACCAAGATAAATTATAGATAATCTCAGAGGGAAAATGTGAGCATTTTGTAGTAAAGACTTCTTGGAATTTTTAGCCGGAAAGTCATCCTAAAACCAAAGGCATAAGGATAAAAGGACAAGGGAATGAAGGAGGGATCCACAGGAAGTCTGAGATGGGCTCCAGAAATTCATACTTTTACTAGATCATTTCTCATGCCATATATATGTCTACATATCCATATCCATATTTATATAAATGTATATAGACAGTGAGAGAGGCGAAAGGAGGGAAAGGGGGAGAGGTAAGGAGAAGAGGGAGAGAGAAAGAACAGAGTGGGGGGGCAAAGGATGTGCATATGTGGTAAGAAAACCCTAAATTAAAATCCAACCTCAGACACTTACTAGTTCTGTGACTATGGGCAAATCATTTAACCTCTGTTTGCCTCAGTTTTCTCAGTTGTAAAAGAGAATCATGCTAAAACCTACCTGGCAGGGTTGACAAGATCAAATGAAAAGATATTTGGAAGGTGGTTATCATAGCGCCTTGCAGGTAGTAGGTGATTTGATTCCTTGTTTGCTTGTTGCTTCCTTACCTATAATCAATTTTTGTTCTTCCTCCCAGGTCTCAGGTGTTTGGAGATATCTGGCCTTGTCTTTTGTCTGCCTTAAATATCTCATTATTTGCAGGGTCCCTGGACTGCCCCCCACCCCTCCCTTGCTACCAAAGTCTGAAAGTGAACAGAATATTGTTATGCAGTTACACCCACCCCCATAGAGGGGAGCAATTGTGCATGAGTGGAGTTCCACAGAAGAGAGGGTCTGGAATCTCCAATTAAGGACTTTGCTCCGGTTGCCCTGGGAAGGTCTATTCTGCCCATTCTTGGCCTATCTCTTGCTTTGTCTCTCCACCAAACACACTGCCAGCTCCGATTTCTTCTTGGGGCTCAGGGCTCTAGTGACAAACATGTTGTTCCATGACCTGCCATACTAGATATCCCTTCCCCCAGGTTTGTCATTGCTGTGTGACATGGCACAGTCATACAGCCACAGCTGCTCTGGATGGCACTATGGCTCAGAGCTGGGGAAAGCTGGGCTCAAGGCTAATAGGGTTTCTCTAAGCATCAGGGCTTGTAAAACTGAATTTCAAGCCCAGAAGCCTGTGCCAGTTTATTCTTGACCTCATCCTGTCCTTCAGTATGGAAAAAAAATGAAATTTAAATTGGTTATAAAAATTAATTTTTTAATTTGGAAAAAATAATATTAAAGATGTCTTTCATCATTTGATCAGCAGCTGTCTAACTCCCTACTAGATGCACACTGGTTATGTATGAGAGTGAGGAGAGGGCAGTGTTGAACAAGGGAAGAAGGACACATTTGGCATTTTGGTACCCTCCTGTTATGTTTATAGTGCCAGTATATATCCCTTATTCTCTGTATTGGACAGCTGATCCCCATGACCAGTGCTAAAACAGAAAAACTAAAAGAGACTGAGAAAATCCCAAGGAGAAACATCTAGGCTAACTCAAGGCCAAAGAACCCTGTTTCAGCTACAATTAAAATCCTTTGCCACTCCAGGATTTTGCCCCTTCCTCTAGGAGATGGGCTGTTAACATGGGATGTATAGACTCCCAAGGGGACCTAGCTCTGAAAAGATGACTATGAATTTAGGATTTTTAATCTTTTGAAAACTGTTTTGCAAGGCAATTTATTTCCTTTGTAATTTTATGAATTCTATTTTATGCTTCTTCTCTGAGACAGGTCACTAAGATTGCCAAAGGGTCCATGAGACCCTTGATTTGTGGGGATCTCTCCACTCATACTCTCTCCTCCAGTAAGGTAAACCCACTCTTATTTCCCAACAACCTTGGACACCTACCCTCTCCTCTCAGTCTTATTGCTCCCTCCTCCTTCCTAGCTCTGCTCTATACCCTACTCCTCCCCTACTCCTAAGTATCTGTTCTCTGGGTCTCTATCTAATTCTGGGGCTTATGTCTCATTCCCTGCTCTCTTCCCCGACTCCTCACTACCATTAAAAGACTTAAGAGAACAGAATTTTCTTCCTCCAACTCTTTTCCCGGTTTTGCTGCAGAATTCTACCCCAGGTATGTACTGATGAGATAGACTATGGGGTAGAGATTAGGGATTGTATAGAGTGAGCTGGAGGGAAAATAAATTGACTTGGGCTTCCAAGGTCTTGCAGAAACCATTCTGAGCATCCTCCTGCCTATAGACTGACCTCTTCTCGTCCTAGGGGTCTTCGACCAAAGCACTGGAGAATCAAGTGAAAGAATGAGAATTCCCAGTCAAAGGAAACTGGGAGTTTTTGCCCACAGGTCAATGGTAGAGTGCTTGATGGGGGGGGGGGGCGGAGTGAAGGGTGGCAGAGGCTCCCTGATCCTACTCCTTCCCCTCTGGGAACCCCATCCTGCCTGCCTCCCTCCCTCACTCGATCTCATTATAACGCTAAGAGAAAGTGACAGGCTCAATATCTTACTTTGCAAATATAGTTTATTCCTTCAATAAAGCCGCCTGCGCTAGGGAATGTTTAAGCCCAGTTTTCCCCCGAGAGCCTCATTTGAATTTCTAAAGTCTTTAGTCTGAATTCCTCCAATGGGGCTGCCAGGCCAGTGGGGCCGGGCAGTCAGTAATGAAAACACAGTGGCGTTTATGGGGGATTCATTTCCTGCCCAAGCCTCCGGGTGCCATTCTGGCAACCAAATTGACCTCGAGGCAGAACTGAGAGCCAGCCCCCCAGGCTCTGATTATCGGGGTGCCCTGGAGAGGAGTGTATCTATAGGGAGAATCTGGAGGATCCTGGTACACACACATACACACACGTCCATAGCTCTTAGACCCTTCTGTAGGGTCTCCACCCAAGGGACAGACGTCTTTCCTGGGACCCAACCCTTTCGCTCAGCTAGCCCCCAGCCCCTGGGCAGCCCCCTAGCTCCGGCCCCCGTGGGAGTCTCTAATTAAAGGCCCGGCGCGCCTCCGGGACTCATTAGGGCCGTTGTGCAGAGAACATTTAATCATTGCTCAGAGCATCGATTGGAAAATCAATTTCTTTGTCTCTCCCCACGAGTTGCTGAAGGGGGGGTGGGGGAGGGAGGAGGTAGCGCTGACCTCCTTCTGCTGCCATGTAAAGTGCTGAACATTTAATCAGGGAACAGAAATCAATTAGTCACTTATGAGGTCGGCTTTAGTTACCGAGTGCTGTCCAGGCCTGAACTGCACATCTTCCCTGATGTCCTTTCCCTGTCTTGGACAAGCTTGGGCCCGCAGGGGACTGAAGTTGTACAGGGTTCGCCCAATCTGAAGGGAACCCCGAGTGAAGCTAGAATTTGGGGGGCCAAGGCAGCCCCTTTCCCAGTTTTCCTTCCCTTCAATTGGCTGGGAAGACTCTTAACTAAGTGGCAGAGTGAATAAGGTGTGGGATTTGGAGTCAAAAAAGATCTGAGTTTGAATTCTGCCTGAGACACTATCAGCATGACTCTGGGCAAGTCATTTTAACCTCTGTTTGCCTCAGCTTCCTCGTTTGTAAAATGGAGATGTTAGGAACAATTACCTCCCAGAGTTGATTTGATCAAATGAAATAACATGTGTAAAGCTCTTTAGAAAACTTAAAGCATTGAGTCTCCAACAAGCATTTATTTAAGTAGCTACTATGCATGGGACATTGTACTAAATGTCTGGGATACAAATTGAAGCAAAAAAGATAAATGTTATGGTTATAAATATAGAGCCTATATCAGATTATGTCTGTCAGGGGAAGGGAAGGGAGGGAGGGAGAGAAAAATTGTAAAATTCAAAATCTTGCAAAAAAAGATTGGTTAAAAACTAAAAAAATCATAAATTCTTTATCTTCTAGAAGTTTTCCACAAAAAAAGAAAAATGCCATTTTTTAACTTTCTTCATTATTTTCAGTGTTTGCCTCTTTTATTTTTTTGGTCTGTGTATTCTTTTGCAACATGGCTTATATGGAAATGTTTTGCCTGACTGCACATGTATAATCTATATCAAATTGCTTGCCTTCTCAAGCAGGAGGGAGGAAAAGGAGGGAGGTAGACAATATGAAACTCAAATTTTTTTAAAAGAATGTTAACATTTTGTTTAAATGTAATTGGAAAAAAATAAAATTAAAATTAAAAAAAGATAAATGTTAACTATTATTGTCATTATTGTTATTACTATTACTCTAAATCTCAACCCACAGGAGATCCCAAATCTACTTTTCTCTTCAAAATTGTGTCCAACCTCTCTCCCACAAGTCCCAGATCCCAAAGTATAGATGGAATGGCTCCTTAGGGAAGTTATGGATTTGAAGTTCAAGAATGTAACTTCAACAAAAAGTAGTTATGTTACTTATTGACTGCTGTTGGACATGCTGATGCTAAGTCTCTGGACCATAAAGAGTTTGAATTAGACCAGGGGTTCTTAACCTTTTGTGAGTGTAGTGGACTGCTCTTTTGGCAGTCTCATGAAACCTGTGGACCCTTTCTCAGAATATTTTTAAATGCATAAAATAAAAGCATATGCTTGCAAAGGAAACCAATTATGCTGTAATATTTTTTATTGTTCAGTTGTTTTTCAGTCATATCTGATACTTCATGACTCCATTTGGGATTTTCTTGGCAAAGAAATAGTTTGTCATTTCCTTCTACAGTTCATTTTACAGAAGAGGAAACTGAGATAAACAGGGTTAAGTTACTTGTCCAGGGTCACACAACTAGTAAGTATCTGAGGCCAGATTTGAACTTCTGTTTAGGACTGGGAAGTCTGTGCTCCAATCTACCCTTGCTCCCTAGGAGAAAAGGATTATATTCAAGGAGATTATAGTTCTGAGATTAAAATTCTAGGGATACAAGAGTGGGGCAGAAATGTCCATTGCTTCCCAACTTTCTTTCAAAAAATGGGAAGTGGATGTTCAGAGGTACCATGGAAAGAACATCTAACCTAGCTATTAGAAATCAAATTCTATCATTTTTTTAATGGGGGGGTTGATATTTTTTGTTTTTACATCACCTTCATTTCTGAGTATATGCTTATTTCCTCTCCTTCCCATCCCTTGTAAGAAAGAACAAAATGAGAGAAAAAAAGAAACATTTCAGCCAAGCTACCCAATCTAATCAATGGAGTTTAATAGCATATACCCCATTCCACTCCCATAGTCTCCTACCTCAGCAAAGAAGGGAGAGTATTGTATTTTATTTTTCTCATCTCTTCTTCTAGGCCAAGCTTTGTGATTATAATTACAGAGTTCAGTTTCAGGGTTGTGGTATTTTGGGGGGTTTTTTGTTGCTGTTGCTCTTTTTTAAAAAAAGTATTATTGTCATTCTTTTCATTTACAATGTTATAGTTGCTGCCTCATTTATCATTTGCAAGCCTCTCCATTAAGAATTTAAGCTTTTGAGTGTGGGGAATGTCTCTACTTTTCTATTTGTACCTCCAGTACTTAGCACTGTGCTTTTCACATAGTTACTAATTCTTAATAAAATCCCTGTTGGAATTCAGGGAAGCCTGGAAGGATTTGCATGAACTGATGCTGAGTGAGATGAGCAGAATCAGAAAAGCATTATACACCCTAACAGCAACATGAAGGTGATGATCAACCTTGATGGACTTGCTCATTCCATCAGTGCAACAATCAGGGACAATTCTGGACTTTCTGCAATGGAGAATACCATCTGTATCCAGAGAAAGAATTATGTTCTTTGAACAAAGACTATTACCTTCAAATTAGAAAAAAAAATATTATTATGTAATTTTACTATCTCAAACTTTATTTTTTCATTAAGGATATGATTTCTCTGTCATCACATTCAACTGAGATAAGTGTATAACTTGGAACCAATGTAAAGGCTAACAGAATACCTTCTGTGGTGGGGTGGGGGAAGAGAAGCAAGAATGGGGGAAAAATTGTAAAACTCAAAATAAAATCTTTCTAAAAAAAAATAAAATCAATGTTGTTCATTCATACACTCATCTAGCCCCTTCATAGACCTGCACAACCTCCCATTTCCCTTTCTCTTAGGAACAGACTCCTACTCATTTGCAGTCCCTCCTTCCCAACTTAAATCTTTGCCCTTTCACCCTTTACTAACTCCTATCTGAAAAAGGTATGGAAAGTTTCCAACACCCACCTGAGTTTCTTCATTACTCTCTGGGGAGAATTCAGTCATGTCTCATACTCACACCTATTTAAACACACATGTGGAAGTAGGCTATAGATTTCCATTCATCCAACCTCACCTGTTCCTCCCCTCCCTACATTTCGCATACTCTCCCCCTTCATCTATTAGGCTTCCAGAATTATCTACAACCCATTACTCAGAAGCTAAGTTGTCCCACAATATTCACACCCCATTATACAAAGCCTCCCAGAATCAAAATTACACACTTTGGTTTCTTTCTCTCTCATACATATACATAAACACACACACACACACACACACACACACACACACACACACACACAGTGACAAACACACCCAATTTCAACCCTAGCCCCTAGTTTCACACATAGACTCAGGCTCTTAAGTCACTCTCTGGTCTCACCCAAATGTTAATGTGCTACACACTGTCATCTTCCAGTTCTCTATCTTTGTGTCCCCCAACCCCGATTCATATCTGCTGTTTGTATGTCTATGTCTAAGTCTCTGACTGTCATAGACTCACACTCAAAAGTCAGACCCACCACCCAGTCAGTCTCACACGGGCCTGAGTGTGTTCTGGCACACACACACACATACACACACACACACACACACACACTCACTATAATAATATTAGACATGCCATTTCTTTTGCATGACAGATCCAGTG